>NW_015506441.1:174142-199160 GCF_001515645.1 Sinocyclocheilus grahami | reverse complement strand
TATATATATATATATATATATATATATATATATATATATATATATGTATGTATTATATTATAATATAATAACTGAAGTCAGTTATGATGTTCTTTGGTAATGTAAATATTCTTTTCTCTTTTTCTGTTTGAATAACTGAGGAAATGTAACTATTTGATAAACTGCTCGTCGTCAAACATTTCAAGAACATTCTTCCTCTCCTTAAAGATTTGCACATGTTTCTGTCTCCTCAGCGCCATCCCAAGCACCTACTGGCAACTCCTAACCACTTGAGAGACCTCTCGAGCTGTCTTAAATAACTGGGAGAGTAAGAGTGATTCTTAGCTTTAAGAAATTTGATAACTTGCTTTTAAACTTAAGTTTGAAATTAGGAGTACATTTAATGAATTCTCAGTACTTAAGACTAAAATGGCACTTTGAGAAGCTTAATAAATACAGGCCCAGAATACCTACATCAGCGGTTCCCAACTCCAGTCCTCGAGCATGTTCCATACAAAGGGCATTAAAGTGTGCGAGACGTAAATTTAAATAGTATTTATTTACAGAATTATATTATGTCACACTTCTCTAGTAAGTTCCTACAATAGGCTACTTCAGCGTGCAAATCAGTGAATAAATATTCTGAAGTGAAGTAAACTTCAACAGATTTCCCCTGCTCAGGGAGTAGGGAGCAATGAAAACTGTGTAGGGATCATATCGATTGGAACACAGTTCATGCACATAGCTCACTTCTAATGAGCTGATTATCTGAATCGGGTGTGTTAACTAAGCGAGACATGCAAAACAAGCAAAGTGGGGGGCACGAAGACTGGAATTGGGAACTGCTTGGCTACATCATGTGTCATTGACCAGTGAGAAAACTTTAAATGTACTACAATACCAGGAAGGAATATCGGGTTGTTGATGTTTGTCTGCCATTCTCGCTCTGTCTGCACAGCGTGCGTGAACGCACTGATGACGTATCCTGTCTGCGCGAACCGGGTGTGCAGAGGTATGCTAATACATACATTGACAGGCAGGTAGGAAAGCCAATTAAAATGCTTGGACCAAGCGTTTTGATTGGATGAACATATCCTGGTCCTACGCCTTCTACAGAATATATAAATGCAGATAAATACATTTAGACCACTGTGAATTTGGTGTGAATGATGTGTAGAGGACCCTGGCCCAGGTATTGTTATATTTGACAATAATTGTTATTGTTCACTGATCATTTAATAAAGGTTAAACAATATGATGGACAATTTAATAAAGGCAAAAAAAGAGAAAAAAACTTACATCCTGCTATCCATGTGTCACCAGAGGACAACTATCTGCATTTGTCATCGTATCCCTCTCTTTTGCTGGTCACAATAGTTCAAGAGCGTTCTCTGGCTTTGCGATTGAATGGAATACACAGTATAAGCCAGCGTCACACTGCTAAATAAGATCGACATAATTTAGTGGAAATCGACATGAGTTATGATTTTTTTTAATAACATATGCACACTTTTGATCTAAAAGATGTATTGGAATTGAATACTCAGACACCTGACACAACGGATGTCAGATGCTTTGAGCAGGTAGGCCCATGTGCTTTATTACTATCTAAACTCCTAAACCTCATTTTGATTTTGCATGTTTTGTGTTGTACTCCTGGTTAAAATCAGTATATTACAGGGAACAGACTTTTTTCTTTATAATAGTTTGTACAGATTCGCACATTTAACAGTAACCATGCATTAAATGTAAACAGCGTACCCAAGCATGCATCACTAGCGCCAATGGAGATGTTTTGAGCTTTCTGCAAGCCAGTGGTTGTTCTTGCAGTAACTTAAGGGTTTAAATATTCGGGCGTCTAATTCAATTTCTTCGTCTCTCCTCATGAAAAACTCAGATTCCCCCCAAAGCTACAAGTTTGTAGCGCTGTATTGTGTTGGTCCCCTATCACTCTGTTTGGTCCTGAGAAATATGTGTTCAAATGCTGTGATTCAGTCCACCACCTTATTTTGATAAACACGTAAAAGGCAATTAAATTATGTTTATGCGTGTTTCTTGGGGGGAAAAAAACGCTTGAATGTGAGCAAGTATTAAATCAACAAAAAAGACTTGAATTGTTTGAGAGGTGTGATGTTATTTGTAATTATTCCACTGGGGAACAGGGATTGCAGGATTAGACAGTGCTAAAAAGAAATTAACAGGAGAGTGGAGGTCTAATGTCACACAACTAAGACACTGAAAGCCTTTCCCTTGAGTTATGATTATAGGATAAACTGATGTTTGAGCTAATCAGGGGATCTTGCTGATGTGTGCTTCTGCTTCAGGGATGTATTGAGTGATCTCATGAATTGGTTTGATAACAGTTGCTGTGGGGTCTCTGTTAATTATGCTTATTTTTCTCAGTTTTGATTATGTCAAGTGAAATCATCATACTGCTCACTAACATAATTACTTAATAGGAGTGCTGTACACAACCTAGGTTCAGGGTTGCCAGATAAGTTAGCTAGAGGTTGTCCAGCCCACAGAAAATGGTCACAAGTGTATCTGAAAGTCAGATAAATTCCAAAGTTTTAACCTTTGAATCATAACACAAAAGCATTAAGTTTCAAAAAATATCTGTAACTCTTAAAGAATAGTTTAAGGTAGGGTAGGCAATTTTGGGAGGCTATACAAGATCTCATCCTCCCTGCATAATCGCTCTGCAAAGCCACACCTCCTCTAAAACACTTGAACACTCACAGGCAGGCCAGAGGCTAACCCACGACACAATGAGAGACGGCATTGGTGGAGGGTTGAATGCAATTCTTTCAGATTACCTCATGTCTTATTCTCCAGAGAGAAATCATTACAGTACAAAGTGCATAATATTACAATAATAATGTTTTCTATCCTCTCTTGGTCTGCAATAGCATAATGGACCGCGCTGATGACGTATCATGTCTGTGTGAACAGGGTGCTCAGAGGTATGCAAATACATACGTTGACAGGCAGGGAGGACAGCCTATCATAGCCCTCGGATCGAGGGATATGATCGGACGAACATTTTATGGTCCTATGCCTTCCACAGAAGATTTAAATACATGTAAATTCATTTAGACCACTTAACTTAGTGATTGCTATCGGGATGTGAAGAGACTTTCAACTAGCATAACAAAAAATGTTTTTGAACCGAATCACCTACCCTGCCTTATAATTTTTGTTAGTTTTATAACTAAAACTAAAAATTTTGCTTGAAATAAATCATTATTTAAATAAAATCAAATATTTTAAATACTAAAATGTACTTAATTTTAGCTAGCTGCCAAAAAACATTTCTAATGTTCATTTAGTTTAACTTGATGTACTAAAACAACTACTGAAATAAAATGAATAAAAACTGTATAGACCTAAAGTATTAAAAAACAAAATAAATAACAAAAATGCAACACAATTACTGTAACAAAATTCTGAAAATTAAAAATATAAAATTAAAAATGAATTCAAATAATTACTAAAATAAAATGATAGTATCTGGATGTTAAAGAACACTAAGGCCACACATCAAGTATAATGATAACGACACAGAAGTATGATATCGCTGGGTTTCTTTATAGTTAATGTTCTATGACATAAAATGGCCATTTTCGGTTGTGAACCGAAGGAAAGAATGAACAAAATCAAGAAACTGCCCTGTCTTTTTACTCAGGTCATGGGCTACTTCTAACTTGAACAGTCATACAACTTAATACGCTCTGTTAAAGTTTGTGAAACATTTATAATACAGAAAGGAACACATCTGATGTACATGTATTCTGTGTTAGACCTGGGCGCGCATCCATTAAACTAGAATGGAGCAGTAGTCCCATGTGTGTCTCTCCGCATGAGCACTAAATATGGGAACACTGATTTGGGGTGCGTTTCCCAAAAACAACTATGGTCACAAGTTCCATCTTTACCAATAGAGTTCAATGGAACTAACGACCATAGTTAGCTAACGATGCTTTTGGGAAATGCACCCCTGATCAGCTGAATGCTGGAGGCACTGGTGTCTTTCAGCATCTTTAAACCCTATACATTTAGCCATTAGGCATCTATGAAAAAGGTCGAAACCCACAGATTTAATTTGAGTGTCAAATTAAGATCAGGGTAATTTATTTATTATATGTTAACACTTTAGCCTTGATTGATTAGGGGATATTCATTTTACAAATAAAAACAAAATTGCTAATCATGGTGGATGTGGCAATCCTGAGGGTGAACAGAACTGGACAGGTTTTAACTGATCTGATAATAAATAATTGTGTGTGAGTGTTGAGGGAAATTTACTTAGTTTTAGTTGCATAAATCACATGAGTTTAATATATTTTTTAACTGTCCAAGCTTATCACAAATCAGCTGAAATTTTATCAACCCACCTATGAACATGTTTTTCTTTTCCCCAATCGAATTCAATCAAACTCATCCAGTCTGGCATCACTGCATAGGTTGTTTTTATGAACAAGCGTTGGTGTCAAATTATGCACCAGCTTAAGGGCAAATTAAGCTCATTATGCACATTTAAATTAAATTTACAGTTCATCTACAGTTCACCCCCCTGAAAGTGTCATAACATGCATGAAGCCAAGTCATTTCCTGGCACTTTGTTCCCCTTCTTTCACATCAACCTTCAGAAAAGGAGAGCCAAAGGTCACTGTCACCTGAGCAGTGGGGCAGGTGTATTAAAGTGATTATTCTCCTGGGAGCCATGAATTGTCTAAACGATTCATGAACTCATCTAATTTTAGTCAGGACAATGAGCAACTCGTGCTGTTCCTTGGAAGGATTATTTTATAATTATAGATATGAAAAAATGTGCCTAAAAATTATGAATTATAAAATGGATCTTAACTCATTTATGACTTTCTTTTCCATGCCATGATGACTTTGATAAAAGTGTATTGAAAAAAATATATATATATATTGTATTGTACTTATTTTACAATATCATGTAACATTGCAATGTTTTACAAATAGTTTGGCAAGCTCATCATAAGATCTGTAAAGATGTATAAAATAACAAATCTTATATGTGCCCACATTGTTCTGTTCCTTTAATTTTCTTGGACCAGTTGCACCACATTTACAGAGTAAGTTTTTCAGAAAAAAAGCCATCTGTGTTACAGTCATGCCAATGAGACAATTTAAATATTAAATGGTTAGGTTTAGTACAGATTGCAAACAGTTTGACAGTTACACCACATTAAAATGAAAATGCATATATATAATATTATATTATTATTATTATTATTATTATTGTATGGGTAAATATATCAACAGTGAGTTGAAGTCGGGAATCTGTTTTCCTGTTCTAAAATTTGATTTACATCAGAGTTCATTGTGTTTTCTGTTTGGCTGAATTTCAAGTGGAATTCTGGTTCCTTTTACTTTTTTTTAAAAAATTTTACTTCAGAGTTCATCTGTGTGCTTTCTGATTGGCTGAATGACAACTTGTGTTGTTTTTCTCAGTGCTGAGAAAGAGAGTAAGTGAAGACAACTGTTCACGAGCTGCTTCTCCAGTGATTTATTTTATTTCTTTGAGTGTGAGTCATGCAAGATTAATGAACCCTGCATTACATAATAATAATAATAATAATAATATATTATTATTATTATTATTAATGTCTAGCTGTCCTTTTATGGAATGAAAGCTTCTGGAATCTCAGTGTCAGAAAGATCAGGGGTCTGTTACATAAATGTCTTAGACTAGTTTTACTTTTTTTTCTTTCTTAAAGAATGGACATAGGTTTTATTTTTATTTTTTTGCATAAAATCTTATATTATTAATGCAATTGAGCACAAAAAGTAAGACTGATTATTCATTGGCTAACTGCTGGTGGCAGTCTTAACGTAATGACCGTGTTTATGCAACTGGCCCAAAATGTTTTTCCAAAATAATTATTGGAAGAACACTGGAAAATAGAGAACATATTAAGGGAGAAAAATATTAATATTACATATGCTTGAAACTATGTACACTTGAAATGTATGCTGCTTGTTAGTTGATGACCACATCCTGTTCTCATTGTGAAGCATCTCTACAATTCTTCACATATTTCTTTTACAAGAATACAGGCAAAATAGTGATTTGCAGGCAGGGAAGCCACAGTATAGCACTTGCCTCCTCCAAAGCACAGTCGATAAGACACATGTCACTGGGTAGGAAAGCGTGTGAGTTTAGTTGAGGCCTTCCTAGTGTCTGTGCTAATAAGATGAATGGAATGCCTCATACACCTTTAATGGCTAACAGATCTAATGAAGTGGAAAGTTTTGTGAGGCAGCAATGGTTTTTGGGTAAGATGAGAGAGAGCAAGCAGTAGAGAGACTTAGACTGTAAAGCAGCAAGTGGTGAGCTTGAGATGTAATATGGATTTAAAGCGTTTGCTTAAGGCTCAAACCTGGTTAAGCAACTAATTCCTCATCTGAACTCTTATAGCCAGGGATAATAATTCCCACTCATACATCTTTCTCTGTTGGAAATCTTTTACAGAAAGGGTATGAAAGATGAAAGAGGCAGATATGTACGCAATTATGTATGCTATTTTGATGTAGAAACGCTAGAGTTCAGTCTACAGGATGAAATAGGAGAGAGCTGAGATAACTGTAAAGTGCAATAAATGTAGCATTGGTAGTAAACTAATGCACTTATCAGGTACAGTATGCATGTAATGTATATACGAAATTTTGCCCTCATTTCAAAATATCAGACAATTTCATTTATGTTAGACAAAGAACACAAGAATAAAAAATATTTTTTTTTTGCCTGAACTACCCTTTCTTAAAGGAGTTGACAATTTCGATTACTCAGTCAAACTTAGTTAATATGAATCAATGTTGATTCTTAAATCCTAATTTCAATGTGTTAGCCTATGCTGTTTTCAGTTGATATGTGACTAAATTTCACGCTTATTGCTAAAAATTTTTAGCTTATTGCTAAAAATGTTTTGCAACATGCCTGCCATCCAACAATCGCAATAAGCTTTGTTACTTTTGATATTAAACAAAGTCTGCTTTCAAATTCTGTGAGTTTAATCACAAAATTCAAACAATAAATCTTGTTTTGCTACATACTTCAGTTCAAGAGGCAGCGCAGAGCACACATGAAACGATAACGTTGCTTTGACTAAAGACACACATATGATATAGGTGTGCTTTCTGTATGCATTATCTGTCATACCATTGTACTTGAGCAAGATATTCTGCATCAATCTTCTGCTGAAACAACAGCTTAAACCAGGTGATTTGTAGGTATTAAATAGCTGGTGTAAGCTGAATTAGTTGAGGTTCCAGTTGATGCTGGTTTAGCTGAGCAAAAACCCTTTTGACACCAGGAAAAATCAGCTTGAAACCAGCTATAACCACTGTAGAAAAGCAGTTTATTCTTGAGTGGTCTACATTAAATATGCTGTTTGGTCAAAATCACCCCCTGCTCTGACTATTCTGCATGTTTAACTGACAGTACTGCTTGTTTACATGCAAGACAATATCAACTACATATTATTATACTTCATTTTTCTCTGTGAAGATCTTATTTGGCAGGAACACTGTCCCTTGGCAAAACTTGTGCAGTCCACTCTTTGTGAAAGATGACCAAACATTTTTAATCCTAGGACTACAGACAAAATAAACAATTTTGGAATCTGTTTGCAGCAAACAGCTTTAAGTAAGCTTCTCAGCCAGCCTTTGAGTAGCATTTCACTTGTTCATTAAAGGATGCCTTTCATTAACAGATGTGTGATGTTCTGGGCAGGCAGGCTGCGGATATCTCTTGGGTTCAATCCCCGACCCAGTTTGGAACGACACCAAGTCACTTTAATATGATTTACTCGCAAATATCCACACAGCTAGCAGTGCTCCAATTTCATATAATATAAGTTTGGATTTGGCACAGGTGAAAAACAAAGCTCATTCTGTTTCAATTCAGTGGTTTTGTTTGTAAGAGCATAAATCAACTATTGTCTGGTAATTCATAATTACAGAAATGTAGCCTCAATTAAGAGACAACACATAACATTTGTCACCGTATTCATTATTTATTCAACAAAAAAGAAGGACAGAATAAAGAAACAGTGTGGGAAAAATTAAGCAGTCCCTTACTGCTTCTAAAGACATTAAGAAGTTAATTAGCAGCTAGGTTCTGAAATTAAATGCACATAATTAGTAGATAATTAGGGAAGTCTTACATCCTTAAATAACTGCAACTTTTTGTGGTCTGCAGTATTTAGCTGTGTGTTACTGTATCACCTTACTAAGGATTAATGTTACACTGTAAGAAAAAAAATCAACAGACATTATAAGCAGGGGTGCACATACATTTTTCAGCCTGGTTCTCATAAGAGAACCTGGAGTTCCCTTTGTGCCACTCCGACGTTGTGTCGAGTGTACGACACTAGGGGTCGCTCTTGGGAGCCCAAACACCTCTGACATCTTTGAGAAAAGGCCAATGAAATTGGGTGTGCAGAATTTTCATAGCTGGCCACGCCCCAGACATCCAGGTATAAATAGGCCAGCGTGGCATCTGCTCACTCGTTCTGTTTTTCGGAGCCGAATGCAGCGTCTCTCATGGAGAAGTTGCAATCATTCACCTCTCGATTCCTCGTTGTTGGATCTAAGGCACGGTCAGCGTTCTCTCCCTACTCATACACAGATTAGTGTTGTGAGAGTACCCCTGGGTGCTTCAACAGCGATCTCTAAAAGACAGTTTCCTCTAAAAGAGTACAATTTCTCTGAAAGAGCTACACCGGTGGAATTGTGTGTTTGATCATGCCTTTCCGTCCGTGTTTCTAAGTAAAATGTATTTATATATCACCTTTCACAGACAAAGAGTCACAAAGTGCTTTACAATGATATCAGTAAAACAAGTCAAACATACATGCAATCAAATATACAATAAAACATAAAATCAAAACAAATTAGATACCAAATATAGCAAAAATTGAATAGCAGCTTAACTATACTGTTAATTAAAAGCTTGTCCAAAGAGGTCTGTCTTTAGGTGTCTTTTAAAAGACTGTACTGAACCCAAAGTTCTCAGTGTTAGAGGGAGAGAGTTCCAGAGCCTCGGAGGCACAGAAAGCACGATCACCTTTTGTCTTAAGACATGTTCTAGGAATAGTTAAAAGGACCAGGTCAGAAGACCTTAAGGACTGACAAGGCGAGTGTGCAAGTAATAAATCATGAATATAGGAGGGTGCCTGACCATGCAAGGCTCTATAATTAATAACTAAAATTTTAAACTGCACTCTAAAAGCAATAGGAAGCCAATGAAGATCCTTAAGTACAGGAGTAATGTGGGACCTCTTGATGGAACTAGTAAAAATTCTTGCTGCTGCATTCTGTACAACTTGTAGCCGTTCCATAGAAGATTTGTTCAAACAAGTATACAGAACATTGCAATAATCCAATCGTGATGAGATAAAGGCATGAACAAGCATCTCCATCTCTTTTTTTTGAGACCAAAGATCTAATCTGAGTAATGTTCCTGAGATGGAAAAACATGAACAAACTACAGACTTTACATGACTGTTAAAACATATAGCTCTCTCAAAGATGACACCCAGGTTTCTTATGTCACTGGGGTCAGAAAATGCTCAACCCACCATAACCTGCTTAATTTTAGGCGTAATATTGTCAGGGGCAAAATCTCAGTTTTATCGTTATTAAGTTGTAGAAAATTGTCTGCCATCCATTTGTTAATGAAGACTAGACAGTTCTGCAGAACATAGACTTTATCTAGACTACCAGGACTAAATTAAATATATAACTGAATGTCATCAGCATAGCAATGTTAATAACTGTTAATAATCTTGCCAAGAGGAAGCATATACAGGCTAAACAACAGAGGGCCAAGCACAGAGCCTTGTGGCACACCACAGGACAAAGGAACAGAATCAGAATCTGTATTGACAATGGGGATTTGCCTAGTCTTAAGAGAAACCACTCTATCCAGTAGCAAAGTGCAATGATCATTAAACGACTGTACAGTATTGTGAATGTCATTTGAAATAAGCTGAAATATTTCTGGTTGCAGTTGGCACATCTCGAAAGACGACCAGCCTGAGCATTGTATTCAGTGTTTGGGGCGTGCTCACACTGAGGCAGCACTTGTGGATGGTTGTGGACAGTGCTTTTCTTCCCGGAAGTGCACAAGGAGCTGACGAAATCGTGGAAGGCTCCTTTTCAGGCAGAACATGGTACACCGGCTCTTCTGCCTTCACCACCCTCGAAGGGCACAGTGTTTTTGGCCCTCCCATTTGCGATGACCAGACGCTGAAAACATGCATCAGAATCTGTTTGGACACAGACACACTGTCTCCTCACGTTCAGATGCAATGTGTCTATCACTCAGCCAACAGGACGCATGCTGGCAAACTCATGTTCCCTCATCCATCGATGGCAAGGTGCTGTGTGTTTTACAGGATGTTTCACCTCCTACCACAGTGCCTTCCACTCCGCTCAGCCACAGGAACTCTGCTCGAGGTACGTCGAACATGGTTCCTTTGAGACTGTTGGCAGGGTATCTGGATGCTTGGTTAAGCCTCTCCAATCTCTCCCGATGGCTCCTCAGAACCATTCGTCTCAGCTATGCGATTCAGTTCACCAGATGCTCTCCCAAGTTCAGGGGCATTCTGTTTACCTCAGTATGAGGCAAGAATGCGGCTGTTCTTTGGGCGGAGGTTGCAACCCTTCTTGAGAAGGATGCAATCGAGCCTGTCCCCCTGGCCAAAATGAAGAAAGGTTTTTTCAGCCCGTACTTAATTGTACCCAAGAAGGGTGGGGGGCTCAGACCAATCCTGGATTTGAGTACTCTGAACCGGGCCCTTCACAAGCTTACGTTCAGAATGTTAACCCTCAAGCACATATTAACATGTGTCAGAGATCAGGATTGGTTTGTGGCAATAGACTTGAAGGATGCATACTTTCAAGTCTCAATCCTACCAAGGCACAGGCCATTTCTTTGGTTTGCCTTCGAAGGACGGGCATATCAGTACAAAGTTCTTCCTTTTGGGCTGTCCCTGTCTCCTCGTGTCTTTACGAAGATCGCGGAGGCTGCCCTTGCCCCTCTCAGGGAAGTGGGCAGTCGCATTCTCCATTACCTCGACGACTGGCTGATCCTAGCTCACTCACGAGAATTGGTTTGCACACACAGGGACATGGTCCTCGACCACCTAGCCTGATTGGAACTTCGGGTCAACTTGGAAAAGAGCAAACTCTCCCCTGTGCAGAGTATCTTTTTTCTCTATGTAGAATTGGACTCGGTTACGATGACTGCACGCCTCTCTCAGGATCTTGCTCAGTCGGTGCTGAAATACTCGAGGGCTCTCAAGCAGAGAACAGCGATCCCTCTTAAAAACTATCAGAGGCTCCTGGGGCATATGGTGTACTCAGCCGCAGTTACACCGCTGGGACTGATACATATGAGAACGCTTCGTACCCGAGTCCCAAGATGGGCATGGTGTCACGGCTCACACCTTGTGAACATCACACCATTGTGTCACCGTACCTTCAGTCCTTTGGAGGACATCTCTTTTCTAGGGGCAGGAGTGCCCTTAGAACAGTTGTCCAGACGCATTGTTGTTACAACAGATGCTTCCAAGACAGGCTGGGGCGCTGTGTGCAATGGGCATGCAGCATCAGGGGTCTGGACAGGCTCTCGGCTGCATTGGCATATCAATTGCTTGGAGTTGTTGACAGTGCTTTTGGCCCTGAGGAGGTTTCGATCACAGCGACGGTTGCATACATAAGCCACCAGGGTAGCGTTCACTCCCATCGCATGTCACAACTCACCCACCATCTCTTACTTTGGAGCCAGCACAGACTCAGGTCTCTGCATGCCACTCATATCCCGGGCGACCTCAATCGTGTAGCGGATTTTCTCAGGGACGAGTGGAGGCTTCACCCCCAAACGGTTCAGCTGATTTGGAGTCGGTTCGGCCAGGCACAGGTGGACCGGTTTGCTTCGTCGACCCATTGCCAGTTGTGGTACTCCCTGACGGAGATTCCCCTCGGCACAGATGCACTGGCTCACTGCTGGCCCAGGGGCCTACTCAAGTATGCATTTCCCCCAGTGAGCCTCATTACAGACACTGTGCAAAGTCAGGGAAGACTTGTGGCCCCTTATTGGCCCAACAGGACTTGGTTCTTGGAGCTCGTGCTCATGGCATCATTTCCTCCCTGGCGAATTCCTCTGAGGAAGAACCTCATTTCTCAGGGGAAGGGCACAATTTGGCATCCGCGCCCGGGTCTCTGGAACCTTCATGTTTGGTCCCTGGACGCAACCAGGAGGAACTCAGAGATGTTTCACCAGCAGTGGTAAATACCATTACTCAGGCCAGAGCCCCCTCGACGAGGCAGCTGTACGACCTGAAGTGGTACGTTTTTGTGGATTGGTGTTCTTCCCAGGGGTATGACCCTCAGAGATGTGGGATCGGATCTGTGCTCTCCTTCCTTCGAGGAGGCCTGGACAGGCACCTGTCTGCTTCAACACTTAATGCGTACATGGCCGCGATTGCAGCTAACCACGACACCATGGGAAGCAGATCGGTGGGGAAGCACGATCTGGTTATTAGGTTCCTCAGAGGCGCCCAGAGGTTGAACCCTCCGAGGCCACTTATCATTCCCTCTTGGGATCTCACTGTGGTCTTGCAGGCCTTACAATGGGCCATTTGAGCCCCTTCAGTCAGTTGAGTTCAATGCCCTCTCTATGAAGATGGCCCTCCTGACTGCACTCACTTCTGTTAAGAGGGTGGGGGATCTCCAAGCCCTCTCCATTAACGAATCATGCCTGGAGTTCGGGCCGACAGACTCTCACGTTTTCCTGAGACCTTGACCTGGATATGTGCTCAAGGTTCCCACCACTCCTTTCAGGGACCAGGTGGTAACATTGCAAGCTATCCCCTTCCAAGAAGGGGAGCCTGACCTGTCTCTGTTGTGCCCAGTGTGAGCCCTACGCACACACCTAGATCGCACTCAGAGTTTCAGACGTTCTGATCAGCTCTTTATCTGCTTTGGAGGACAGCAGAAGGGGAATGCTGTCTCCAGACAAAGGATCTCCCACTGAATTGTGAATGCGATCCTAACGGGCCTATGAGGCCAGAGGCCAACCTTGCCCACTGGGAGTGAGGGCTCACTCTACCAGGGGCATGGCTGCATCAGCAGCCCTGGCGAACAGGGCCTCTCTAGCAGATATCTGTAGAGCTGCAGGTTTGGCTACACCTAATACATTGGCTAGATTTTATAATCTACGAATGGAACCAGTTTCTTCTAGAGTCCTGAATGTCAGTTCTTTGACTCAGGAGACCAGCGCTACTTCCCCCCCAAGGGTAATTATGTGCTTATTCAGTCCAGCTCAGGTTCCTTTCATGAACTCTGGACTAACCTTCCACCACATAAGCACTTTTTCTCAGCGAAGTTCGACGGAGGAACTTGCTATTAGAACTCATTACGAGGTAGGTTCCCTCGAGTGAACTCTTGTATTGGGTTAGTGCTCCACATGTATTGGCTCCACTTGAGGACCCATGTGCGTATTCTCCACTGTATTGCCCCTAGACAGACATTCTGTCGATAGGTTCTGGGTTTTGGTAGATCTCCCCTTTCGCGGAGCCCACCTTTTTCCCTAGCGGGAATAGTCACTGTCCCAACGTTACTAAAAAGGCTATTCAGCTGTTATATTATGGTGAGTATTACTATGGGAAAAGGCTCCGGCTGAGGGGACCTCTGCCTCTATGGTGGCTCTCCCGGATGTTGGAGAGTGAGGTCTTAAGTCTTGGGCGTTGGAAGGTTGTGAGGAGAAGAGGTGCATTTGGTTGTGACACGTTGGCTTGTCAACACCTGCGCCCCCGTGCACTTGTGACGCAGTTCGGCAGTTGTGGCATTTAGTATAGGGACCCCTAGTGTTGTACACTCGACACAACGTCGGAGAAAGGGAATGTCTCGGTTATGTATGGTAATCCTCGTTCCCTGATGGAGGGAACGGAGACGTTGTGTCCTTCATGCCACAACTCCGAATTGCCTCGGAGTGGGTTGAGATGCTTCTTGACTCCTCAGAACAGAACGAGTGAACAGATGCCACTCTGGCCTATTTATTCCCGGATGTCCGGGGCATGGCCAGCTAGGCAAATTCTGCACACCCAATTTCATTGGCCTTTTCTCAAAGATGTCAGGCTCCATCAGCCCAAACAACAAAGATGTTTGGGCTCCCAAGAACAACCCCTAGTGTTGTACAGTCAACACAATGTCTCTCTTCCCTCCATCAGGGAACAAGGGTTACCATACGTAACCGAGACGATTTGGTTTGGTCCTCACACTGCACATAGTGTGACTCCTTAAATATAACTATAAAAAAATGTATTCATAATAGTGATAATATTATTGCATTTTATTTAGTTCGTTTTTTAAAATAAAATAATAAACAAAATAATAAAGTGTGATAATACTATTTTAAAATAAAAAGGGAGTATTAAATACAAATACAATTATTTTATAGTAAACTTAAAAAATAAAATGCTAATATTTACTTTTTTTATATGAATTTTCATCATTTTTAACCTTAAAATCAGCAGGCTTGTATTTTGGCGGGTTGCCGGCAAGTAAGTATGTGCAATTCCGGGTTTAGCGCTGCCGATTGAAGAGCGTCAGTGAATGAAATGTCACAGTTTTGCATTGTGCTTTGAAAATGGCAGAGGGCAGCCTAGATTTATGCTTTTGACTAGAAATCGCATACAGTTCAGTTTGTTGATCTAAAATGGTAATTGTGCATTAACAGCTGTCAACCATATCGGTATGCAAAATGCGCTGTCAGAACTTATTTATACAGCACACTTTTTATTTTGGTCGCACATTTTTTATTTGTGTGCATGGATCCACACTTCGAAATTACACTGGACAAAAGTAGCCTAAACCATCTGGGTACCACATTTCAACTTACTGCAATGTTGGGACTGTTATTTACAATGGATACTATGCAAATTTTCAGAGATAATTCTTGAGGTGATATACTGTAAACAGACAACTGAGGGTTATCAATTTGCTGCTGAAACACTTACAGTGGTGTGAAAAAGTGTTGGCCCCCTTCCTGATTTCTTATTTTTTTGCATGTTTGTCACACTTTAATGTTTCAGATCATCAAACAAATTTAAATATTACACAGAGATAATGCAAGTAAATACAAAATGCAGTTTTTAAATGATGATTTCATTTATTAAGGGAAAAAAGCTGTCCAAACCTACGTGGCCCTACGTGAAAAATTAATTGCCCCCTCCTGTGAAATCATGAAAGAACTGCAAATAACCACATTATTTTAGAAAGCTGAGTTAAATTTCATTAGCGACACCCAGGCCTGATTACTGCCAGACCTGTTGAATCAAGAAATCACTTAAATAGAACCTGTCTGACAAAGTGAAGCATGCTTAAAGAGCAACACATCATGCCGCGATCTAAAGCAATTCAAGAACAGATGAGAATCAAAACAGTTGACATGTATTAGTCTGGAAAGGATTATAAAGCCATTTCTAAGGCTTTGGGACTCCAGTGAACCACGGTTAGAGCCATTATCCACAAATTGAGAAAACTTGGAACAGTGGTGAACCTTCCCAGGAGTGGCCGGCTGATCAAAATTACTCCAAGAGCACAACAACGACTCATCCAGGAGGTCATAAAAGAACCCAGAACAACATCTAAAGAACCACAGGCCTCACTTGCCTCAGTTAAGGTCAGTGTTTCTCATTTGCCACAAAATATCTTGATTATCCCCAAGACTTTTGGGCAAATATTCTGTGGACTGATGAGACAAAAGTTTAACTTTTCGGAAGGTGGGTGTCCCGTTACATCTGGTGTAAAACCAACACAGCATTTCATAAAAAAGAACATCATACCAACAGTCAAACATGGTGGTGGTAGTGTGATGATTGGGGGCTACTTTGCAGCTTCAGGACCTGGATGACTTGCCATAATTGACGGAACCATGAATTCTGCACTCTATCAGAAAATCCTGAAGGAGAATGTCCGGCCATGAGTTTGTGACCTCAAGCTCAAGCGCACTTGGGTTATGTAGCAGGACAATGATCCCAAACACACCAGCAAGTCCACCTCTGAATGACTCAAGAAAAACTAAATTAAGGTTTTGGAGTGGCCAAATCAAAGTCCGGACTTAAATCCGATTGAGATGCTTAAACAGTCCATTCATGCTCGAAAACCCTCCAATGTGGCTGAATTAAAACAATTCTGCAAAAGGAGAGTGGGCCAAAATTCCTCCACAGCGATGTGAAAGACTCATTGCCAGTTATCGCAAACACTTGATTGCAGTTGTTGCTGCAAAGCGTGGCACAACCAGTTATTAGATTTAGGGGGCAATTACTTTTTCAGGCAGGTTTGGACAGCTTTTTTCCCTTAATAAAATAAATAATCATTTAAAAACTGCATTTTGTATTTACTTGCATTATCTTTGTGTAATATTAAAATTTGTTTGATGATCTGAATCTTTTAAGTGTGACAAATATGCAAAAAATGTAAAAACCAGGAAGGGGGCCAACACTTTTTCACACCACTGTAATTGACATTATGTGACCATGCAAGACCATTAAGTGACGTACCATCAATAGGTATGTAACTTTGCTAAACTATATTAAGAGAATATATATTAATATAATATTAAATGTGAAATTTTATATAAAGCGTCAGGGAAAATGTAACAAGCATCACTGAGTGTACACACAGGTGTACGGCTGCGGGTGTCACTGTCCAAAAGTAATAATCTGGTCTATTTTGTTAATTCAAAATCATGTAAAGATATAAAAACATCCATATTGTAGTCAATAACTGACATTTATAATGGTTAGAACCAACATTGCATACATCTATATCTGTATTGGAACACACAATGCAGTATTACTAATTTAGGCAATATTGACTCTGATGATGGTAGAAAATAAGTGATATTTCTCCTTAATTAAAGGTGTTAAATTTGAGTGGCAAATATTGTTGCTCATCATTTTTGCTTATGAGGCCATTCCAAGACAATTTGTAATCTATATCAATTAAGGATAATTTACTAGTAGAGAACATTAAAGAAAGTTTCCATGTTCCCAATGAGTGGTAGACCCAGCAAATTAAAGTTCAGACTGTGTAAAGCCAAAGGAATTTCAAAAAAGGACACCTACATGTAGGGATCTACAGGCATTGATTAACAGGTACATTTTTATTTATTCCTGGCAGTATGAACAGAAAAGTACTGAAAATGTATGGTGTACATAGGGGACTAGCAAAGAGAAAACATGTTCCTTTAAAAAAAGAAGAATAAAACTAAACCAAAGTAGAGATGTGTGGTCATTTTGCACTATCATGCAGTGTATCACTACTAACACCTCTTACCACCCTTCAAGCACAGTGGTAGAGAAGAGATGATTTAGGTATGTTTTGCATCCATGGGACCTGAACAGCTTGAACCTCTTTTAAAGTATTCTACAGACCAATGTGAGACCATCTGTGACCACTACAGCTCAGCTGAAATTAGATTGCATACCATGACACTGATTCCAATCGAAGTTTGAATTGCTGAAAAAGGAAAAGAATCAAAGTGTTGCAATGGCTGAATCACAGTTTAGAGCTCTGTCTCATTATAATGCTGTGGGGGTGCCTTAACACAGTTTACACTGCAAGCTGTTAACAAGGTGATGCAGCCTGCCAGATAAATAATTATCCCTTTATTAATCAATGTACTTAAAGGTGAAGTATGCAGTTTCAGTATGTATTGTCACCTAGCGGAATTAGAAAAATAAAGAATATTTTCAAGCAACCGATAGCTTACCTGTCAAGAAGTTCGACATCTCGATTGAAACCCAAACATTCCATCAAATTCCTCCATCTTGTACAAGCACCTCCCATGTTTAACCTTGTTTTACCCCGTTGTCTGTCTCTGCTAATACAAGCCTTCGAATTTTAGCTTGCGTTTTTGTAATAGAATCTGAATTTCTTTTCACATGCAACACGTCAGTCAAGGGCTAAACACCCTCTGGCTCAGCCTGCTACAGTAGCCACGCCTCAAAATCTTGCTATTGGTTGAGCTGGAAAGAAATGGCTATGCTTGTATTCACCTATTTTTGCAATAGTTTCCATGGGATGGAAACTGTACTTTATTTGGAATTGTTTTACACAATATTTTAATTTTAGCAAAATTCATCTTAAATTCGCATCTTTGAATGCAAAACATGGCTAGCGTTTTGATAGTGCCTGGGAGGTTCAATGTTTAGACATTTAGGGGTGATACAACCATGATTGAACAATTAACGTGGTTAAAAGAACGTATTTTACATAAGAAATCTTACAAACGTCACCTCTAAAGTTCTAATTCAATAGCATTTTAAAACATAAAAAGATTTCGTAAAAACACTTTTGGCAAGTGCTGTTATCCCATAAATTGTAAATTAAAATAATGTTTTATTGATGATAATTGCCAAAAACAAACAAACAAACAAACAAACAAAAATTATATAACAATTGAACCTGAGAATACAGGGGTAGCTGGTGAAGTATACATGCTCTGATGTGACATGCTATATCTCATATACAAGTATTTCAGCTTTTTGCTAATTATTCTGTAAGTATTATTCATGCAGTTTTGTTAATATATGTACTTTTATCAAATGAATTTGTCCCACTGCAGTACCATTTAAAATAAAATTATGAAGGCAAACATGTGATTTAAAAATTGTGAAATAATGAAACTGTGACTAGTTATCGGGCCAAAGATAGAAATGTTATGTGTCAATACCCACTATTTCACATTGTTTGAAATGAAAGCAGATCGGTCTGTGTGGTTGCAGTACTCTGATGGTAATGCCCCTGGACCCTAGACAAGAATCTGGGCTCAACACATAATGGTTACAAATCTTCCAAATGCATTAGGCTACCAGCTCCCCTTGCTACAGTAACTATTGATATGCCAAAGCATTTGTCACACCTGTCCTCCTCTACAACCCGCAGACCCTTGGGTCATGCAGCTACGCATTCTGTGCAATACAAATTTGTTGATGTGATAGGCTGTCATAAAACTTCTCTTTTTTCAGTACAGGGACAAAACTGTTTATTTTTTCAGAACGGAAAAGGTTTCACTTTCAGTGTAACCCATCTAGTTTATTCAGACATGGCCATATCAAATTCAAGGACTGTGAGTCTGTGAGACTATTTAAAGTGGCGTTGTGTATTTTCAAGGCTCATACACAAATTGAGCATTTTTACTGAGTATTGGTTTGCTTATAAGAAAATACAGTATTTTCTTAAAAACACAATTGCTGCCAAGTTATACACAAAGTCTTCAGTAATTTTACTGGCCTAAGATGTGCTTGTAATTATAAATTATTGTAAACAAGAACCATACAGAAACATGAACAATATTTGTCTGCAGGTACACAACCATTTTATAGAGAATATGAAAAGAATGCACAAAACATAATAGATAGAAATGTGCAATGTGACTGCAAACTCTTCCTTCCACTTGTGAAACCAAAAATAATTTAGCACAAAATGTTTGCAGTTTACCAGTGTTTATCTCTCTTAGTATTACCCTTAAAGCTATACTATATGTGGATAGCAGATATCATGCAGTGCTCTTGAGATCTGGCTTTTCTTTACTTACTTTTGACCCTGTGTTGCATGATCGACCACTAACATTTCTGAAGTACACATGGTTTCTCAGGGCTGAATCACCTATACTGCATAATGCTTGGCAGTATTAAATAGACAATTTGCAGTGGATATCACTCACATTGGCCTGTTTAGTCAATAATATATTGACATTTTCTGCCATGCTATATTAAAGTTGCATTTACCTGGCAGTTGTAGCAGCAACCATTGGCAATAATTTGATAAAGGCCCACAACATCGATCCAAGTGCAGTTACTGTGTTCTACTATTACTAATCTGACAACTCAGAGTTATTTCCTTTGTATGTGTAAACTAAACATACACATAGTTTTATATGTTTGGATTGACTGATGCTGTTTTCAATTATACTGATTTTGAAAATGTTTTCAGTAGCCTACTCAGATTCATAGTAGGAATGCCACAGTGAGGACATATTCCAACCAATTAATAAACTTGGTTACACCACACATTTTACAAGATAAGATATTTCTTTTATTAACCAAAATGCAGGTGACGTATGAAGCCCTGCACATGTCAAGCACACAAAAAATAGATTTATTGTGGCCACAGATTAAGAATTTGTTCCTGCTCCCTAGTTTTATTAAAATGTGGCCACATTGTACTAATTAATTCCCTAGTTTTGATTTAATTAAAATGAGGGAACAGTTTAGTACAATATGACCATGATTTAATAAAACAAGAGAACAAATTCTTAATTTAAGGCCACAGTTTCATTAAACTGAGGGAACAAATTTGGTTGTGGGAACTATACAGTATTTATTTATATATATCACTCGGTGCTCGTGCAGGGCTGCTGATCACTCGTCCGGAGGGTTGCTGGTCTCTACACAAGAGGAGAAGAAACAAAACAGCCATTAGTTTCCGCCTGGAGCTCTTCTTCCACCTTCCCTCCTGTGTGCCTTCTCTCCTGGCTTTAAGGCCTGCGGGAACGAGCTCCAGCTGCGCCAATCATCCCGCACAGGTGGCGGTAGTTTGGAAGTCCTGGAGCGCCAGGAACCACCGGGTCACCCGGGCGTTCGTGTCTTTGGCTTTGGACATCCACTGTAACGGAGCGTGGTCGGTGACCAGGGTGAACCGGCGGTCCCACAGGTAGTATCTTAGCTCCTGGACCACCCACTTTATGGCCAGGGCCTCCTTCTCGACTGTGGCGTACCTGGTCTCCGCGGGGGAGTGCTTCCTACTGATGTACACCACAGGGGGGTTCCTCTCCATACCGGAGCTGAGAGAGTACGGCTCCCAAGCCCTGGCCTGAGGCGTCGGTATATAGCGTGAACTGACCGAGCAGGGCCTCGAGGTCCGTCTTCTGGGTCCCCGACAGCTGCGGGTCCATGTTGACAACCGGGGCCTGCGACTGGGCCAGGACGGCCAGTTGTTCGGGCCGGCCCGTCCACTTCTTGAGGAGGTTGACATGGTAAATCTGTTCGGCTCTCCTCCGGCCCGGCTGCCGAACCCGATATGTAACCGGTCCCACCCGTTCCACGATGGTGTAGGGACCTTGCCAGGTTGCCAAGAACTTGGAGGCGGCGGTGGGGACCAACACCGTCACGCGGTCCCCCGGATGGAATTCACGAGCTTGGGCGGGCCGGTCATACAGATGCTGCTGGGCACGCTGGGCGGTGACCAGGTGTTCTCGAACCAGCGGCATTACCCTGTCGATCCGTTCCCTCATCTCCCGTACATGCTCTACGAGGCTGCGGTTTGGGGTAGGTTGGTTCTCCCAGGCTTTACGTGCCGCATCCAGCAGCCCCCGAGGCTGTCTCCCAAACAGCAATTCGAAGGGGGTGAACCCCGTGGAGGCTTGGGGTACTTCGCGGATGCCGAATAGCACGTACGGGATAATTAGGTCCCTGACGCGCCCATCTTCGGCCACCACCCGGCGTAGCATTTGCTTGAGCGTCTGATTGAACCTTTCCACGAGCCCGTCCGTTTGGGGGTGATAGACTGACGTTCTCAGCTGTTTTACCCGGAGGAGGCGACAGAGGTCGCCCATCACCCGGGACATGAACGGGGTGCCCTGGTCAGTCAGCACTTCCTTGGGTATCCCGACTCGGCTGGCCAGAAGGAACAGCTCACGGGCGATGTTCTTAGCGTTAGCTGCACGCAGGGGGATGGCTTCGGGGTAGCGCATGGCGTAATCCAGGACCACCAGGATGTGTTCGTGACCCCGGGCCAACTTTGGCAGTGGCCCCACCAGATCCATCCCGATCCGCTTGAAGGGCACGTCGATGACTGGCAGTGGTATTAGCGGGCTGGGTGGAGGACGACGGGGGGCCGTCCGCTGGCACGTTGGGCAGCTGCAACAGAACCGTTTCACCTTGGTGTCCAATCCCGGCCAGTGGAACCGGTCCCGAATGCGCTGTACCGTATTTTCCCCTCCCAGGTGGCCAGCCATGGGATGAGCGTGGGCTAGCTCAATCACGGTTTCCGTCTTGGTCTTGGGTACCACTAAGAGCAGTTTGTCCTCCCCCCGCCTGTGGGCGACACAGTACAGCAGGCCATTCCTGATCACGAAGTGAGGGAGGGGGTGTGGGCCAGGCAGCCGATCCACGTCATCCACACGACGTACCCGCTCCGAGCAGTTACTCAAGCGGTCATCCTCGTGCTGTTCCCGGCCGAAGGACCCTCCCGCCATGATCTGTTGAAACACATCGAGATAGACAGCAGGAACATAAGCCGTGTTTGACTCACCTACCCTCGTGCTGTCTGACGCGAGTAACACAGGCCTTCGGGTGGCCGGTCCCCGACGCTTCCTCCGTTACCGCCCTTGACTGGTGCCGGCCATTTGCCTGGGGGAGACGAGCAGCTGCTTGAACCCTGGCCAGTCTCGTCGCAACAGCAGTGGAACCGGAAGATCACGCACAATGCCCACCTCCACAGCCCAGGTTCCGGGCCCAGCTGAGATCTGCGAATCCACGAGTAGCCAGAGATGGGCCAGGCGCGCGAGCTGGGCAGCTTGGGCTCGTATCGTCTTCCGTTCGTCATAAACCCACTGGTGAAACTGGTGTGCTGCACACAGGGGAGACAGGCCCACCCGGGCGAGGATCTCGGCCTTGACCTCATCGTACGTCTCATTTCGGGGAGCCTGGAGGGAGTAATAGGCATGCTGGGCTTCCCCCGTGAGAAAGGGGGCGATGATCCATGCCCATTCCTCTTTCACCCACCCCTCTCGGGTCGCGATGACTTAAAAGGTATGGAGGTAGGCCTTGACATCATCCTGCTCGGACAGTCGGACGAGATGCTGGTGGGCTTTGTTTGTCCGGGAGGGGCACGCGGCCCGCCACGCTGGCCTGTACGTGTTCGACAACCCGGTCGGTGTATTCTTGTCAAGCCGCCAAGCGCTTCGTGAACTGCTGCTGGCGCGCCACGAGCTCGGTGAGATGTCGGATGATCTCTTCCATTTCCCAGGAGAGAGAGCGGTACTCCTAGAGTGATCACACAAGACAACCTAGCGTTAGCGATCTATGTCTCAATTCACCATTCTTGCCTGCATTCTCCACCATATGTAGCGGGGTGAATGAGACCACAGACACAGAACTGCGGGAAGTCCCCCAGGAGGGTGCTTTATTTACACGTGGTGCTCTTCGTGCGCAGGTGAAGTGTCTGGGCAGGGGGTCACATTGTGCTTGGGGGTGTGCGTCACTCGGTGCTCGTGCAGGGCTGCTGATCACTCGTCCGGAGGGTCGCTGGTCTCTACACAGGAGGAGAAGAAACAAAACAGACATTAGTTTCCGCCTGGAGCTCCTCTTCCACCTTCCCTCCTGTGTGCCTTCTCTCCTGGCTTTAAGGCCTGTGGGAATGAGCTCCAGCTGCGCCAATCATCCCGCACAGGTGGCGGTAGTTTGTGATTGGGGTGGGAGCAGCGTTTCCAGGACGACGCTGATTTGGAACCGGGATACTCGCCACAATATATACAAACCCAATTCCAAAAAAGTTGGGACACTGTACAAATTGTGAGTAAAAAAAGAATGGAATAATTTACAAATCTCATAAACTTATATTTTATTCACAATAGAATATAGATAACAGATCAAATGTTGAAAGTGAGACCTTTTGAAATGTCATGCCACATATTGGCTCATTTTGGATTTCATGAGAGCTACACATTCCAAAAAAGTTGGGACAGGTAGCAATAAGAGGCTGGAAAAGTTAAATGTACATATAAGGAACAGCTGGAGGACCAATTTGCAACTTATTAGGTCAATTGGCAACATGATTGGGTATAAAAAGAGCCTCTCAGAGTGGCAGTGTCTCTCAGAAGTCAAGATGGGCAGAGGATCACCAATTCCCCCAATGCTGCGGCGAAAAATAGTGGAGCAATATCAGAAAGGAGTTTCTCAGAGAAAAATTGCAAAGAGTTTGAAGTTATCATCATCTACAGTGCATAATATCATCCAAAGATTCAGAGAATCTGGAACAATCTCTGTGCGTAAGGGTCAAGGCCGGAAAACCATACTGGATGCCCGTGATCTTCGGCCCGTTAGATGGCACTGCATCACATACAGGAATGCTACTGTTCCACATCATTGCATTCTGTTTTTATTCACAATTTGTACAGTGTCCCAACTTTTTTGGAATCGGGTTTGTATATTTATATATATATATATATAGTGTATACTACCACATCATGTGTTGGGCTCCATAAATACCCATCTTGTAACAAATAAATGAAAGCTCTTTGGATTTTCCCCTTACTTTAAAAATGCTTATTTTGTTATTCTTCTTTTTAATTAAATTAATCGTGCAGCCCTAGTGTGTATATGTATGTGTATGTGCATATATCGCTTCGGAGCCGAGCGATCACATCGTTCTGCTCCTGACTACTCTACTGAGAGAAAAGACTGAACGAGTTCAGCGCGCTCTTGGAGAGCTCATCGTGTTGGTGGATGGCGCTTCAGCGGTGGTGGTTTCCCGTGTCGAGTGAGTTGCACACATCAGGCTGAACTACCCCGTTTGTGTTGCAGATGATCGTCTCCCCTGTGCGCCCCAGCACGCTAAAAGAGCTTTTTCCCCTAAAAGAGCAATTTCGGGTGCGTCTTTTTAAAGACGACGTTGCTTGGCAAACTTGTCGTTACGTCTTTATAAAGACGATGTGGGTTTTGCTATAGACAACGTATCACCCGGGCGTTCTGGATGCGGTCGTTACCTGGCGCTGGGTGATGGTCACGATCACTGCCTCTCGTGCCTGGGCATGAAGCACGCTGAGGTGGCTTTCGTGGATGGCTCATGCTCCCACTGCGAGGGTATGACCATCTCGGAGTTGCGGACCGGACTCCGTTACCTGCAAGGGGGCGGAGTGCCCGTGCCACTGCCCAGATCTAGGGTTCCCTCTGGTGGCAGCCGGGGGCGTCCTTTTTCTGGCGGTGGG
>NW_015506441.1:172383-173139 GCF_001515645.1 Sinocyclocheilus grahami | reverse complement strand
TCTTCGTGTTGGCGGACGGCGCTTCAGCGGTGGTGGTTTCCCGTGTCGAGTGGGTTGCACACATCAGGCTGCACTACCCCCTGTTTGTGTTGCAGATGATCATCTCCCCTGTGCGCCCCAGCACGCTAAAAGAGCTTTTTCCCCTAAAAGAGCAATTTCGGGTGCGTCTTTTTAAAGACGACGTTGCTTGGCAAACTTGACGTTACGTCTTTATAAAGACGATGTGAGTCTTGCTATAGACAACGTATCACCCGGGCGTTCTGGATGCGGTCGTTACCTGGCGCTGGGTGATGGTCACGATCACTGCCTCTCGTGCCTGGGCATGAAGCACGCTGAGGTGGCTTTCGTGGATGGCTCATGCTCCCACTGCGAGGGTATGACCATCTCGGAGATGCCGGACTCCGTTACCTGCAAGGGGGCGGAGTGCCCGTGCCACTGCCCAGATCTAGGGTTCCCTCTGGTGGCAGCCGGGGGCGTCCTTTTTCTGGCGGTGGGCGGACTGGTCTTATGGTCACGGTGAGGAATTCCCCTCCGGGGATGCCCAAGCCCGCCGGCACTTCGAAACCAGGGGAGCTCTCAAGAAGAGCAGGCTGGACCCTCCAGCTTCCGAGGCTCCCCCCGACGATCGGATGTCGATTGCAGCATCGGAGGGTGAGCCAGAGCTTTCTGGAGAGGAAGATACGGCTGCGTTGCTCTCCTCCGGGACCGTAACAATGCCTGGATCGGATCCAGAAATAATGGCTATGCTTTCCCGGG
>NW_015506441.1:127227-170277 GCF_001515645.1 Sinocyclocheilus grahami | reverse complement strand
ATTGCAAGTGCACCAGGCCAAGGCACTGAGGGACTTGCACGAGGTTGGTCACGACCTGGAAGTTCAGAGAGAACTCCGCACCGCGGCGGACCTCGCGCCACAAGCGACAAAGGTTATGGCGCGGTCTCTGGGTCGTGCCATGTCCACTATGGTGGTCCAGGAGCGCCAATTCTGGCTGTGACTGGCTGACATGCGCGAGACGGACAAGACACGATTCTTGAACGCCCCCGTGTCCCAGGCCGGCCTGTCGGCGACACGGTGGAGAACTCGCCCAGCAGTTCTCCGCTGACCAAAGCAGACTGAGGCCATCAGGTACATCCTGCCGGCGTGCAGCTGCTGCCGTCGCCGAGGGCGGCCCACTGCCACCGCCAAAACAAGAGCAGAGCTCCTGCGGCCCCCAGCAAAGCTGTGCCATGGAGCCGGTCGCAGGGCAGCCGCCCCGCCCGTCCAGGCCCCCGCCAAACCTGGTGGCAAGCGAGAGAGCAAGAAGCCCGGAGATGGGCGACCCAGAGGTGGAGGGACGTGCTCTTCAGGAGATGGTAAGCACACCACTCCCTCCCCCGGAAGAGGGCCGGGCGGAGAATCTTTTTCCACCAATGACCTCTCGGTCAGTGGTACCAAAAGCAAATTCTCGACAAAGAGCAATTCCTCTATTTCTGGGTTGTGGACGATCTAGTATGGTTGTGGACGATCTAGTGCATATCACACTCACCCTCCTCTCTCGCCAGTGAGCAGCAGTGGGCGGAGGGCTGGGCGACCCCTAACACATTCGCTAGATTCTATAGCCTTCGTGTGGAGCCGGTGTCCTCTTGTGTTCTCACCTCAAACGGGTAGAAGTTTCCCCGGCAGACTTCTAAGGGATGTCCATATGTGTATTGCTCCGAAACCTCCTTCGGGAAGGTTCAAGCTTCCGTAACGTCCCTGTTCCAAGTAGAACGGGTGCGTTTCCCCAGTGTTATCCAGTCTACTCAGTGGGTAGTGCCATAGTAGCTGGTCCTCTTGTGCAGGCCCTGGCCTACGCCAAAAAGTAGGGGCGTAGTTGGCTTCCACAGGACACTGGAAGGGGCGGTAGCTGTGGCCTTTTGGTAGGCTCCCAATTTGTCAGTCCTCCGACGTGACGTTGAGAGTGACCGACTGAAAGGGAACGTCTCGGTTACGTATGTAACCCTCATTCCCTGAAGGAGGGAACGGAGACGTCACGTCCCGTCGCCACAGCTCCTGTACCACCGCTGAGCGGCCGGGTCACCGACTCGGCTCCTCAGCGAAAACCTGAATATGCGCTGCACCTGCTGCCTACTTATACTCATGCTGTGAGCAGCAGCAGCTGGATGCAATAATCGCATGCCAATGTGCATTGGCTCGTTTAGTTTACACTCTAAGTAGATTGGTCCCTCTAAGCGAGATCCCAATTCGTCGGCCCTCCGACGTTGCGTCTCCGTTCCCTCCTTCAGGGAACGAGGGTTACATACGTAACCGAGACGTTTTCCAAATTCTACATATAGTCCTATTAAACAGATAATTTTTTATTTCTATTCATAAAAGCTATACGCAGTGGGGGGTGGTTGAAAATGGAATTGCTGTATGGCCAAACACCATGTAATTCTCATGAGATTATTTTGGACTACCACATTGTAGAGGGCATTGCACTTATTTCAGAGTTCTTCTTCAAGCATTTGATTAACAAATTGGTGTTTTCCAATGCTTCATAGTCAAATTGAAGCACTTTATTGACCTTCTACAAAGTTTTGAGTCACTCATTATGGCAGATAAATATGTATACAATGGCACTATACTCTCCCGTGCTGTATGATCTTTTTTGTTTTGTTTTTTGGGATAAGGTTCCTGTGTCTAACCTGATTCTATCTCAGAAGAACATGAGTTCTCATTAGCGGAACAAGGAGACACCTGCCTCCTGAATATTTTTGGATTTCTATTTGTGTTTGACCTTGACTGGCTATATCACAATGGTCTCATTATGCTGTCTGTAGGAATACAAAAAGACAGAGCTTCCTTAGACTGGCTATCCTCTGTGAGAGACTGTAATATTTGAATATTTAACATTGCTTCTGGTTATTTACTTCACAGCTTTATGCATATTCTGTATCAGTGTTTCAATTCAAGAATTAAAAACCGTAACAATACAGTTGTCCTCTGGGATTACTCTGAAGTTTGGAGGGATTTGTGTGTGTGTGTCGCTGTGTGTGGAAGTGAGGCAGATACCTGCAGAGCAAAGACCTGTGGGCTTGAATGATTTGGTAAACAAAAAAATTTGAACTGCCATTCAGACTCAAGTGAGATTGTGACAGTTGCCTGAAGCTCAAATATGGGGCATCAGTATTCACTGGCCTGACTCTTCCTGACAGACCTCTTTTGCTTTTTACTCATTTTAGCATCTCTTTGCTGAAAGACAAAATTGCTTAAAGCAGTTTAATACAATAGTTTTAAATTCTACAAATAAACATCAAACTTTATTTGAAATAATGGAAAATATGCAATATAGATAATCCTTTTTGAAAATGTCTAAAGATCACATTTAACAGTGTTTTAATGATTAATTTTAAGTGAGTGCTAGGTGAAGGCAAAGTTCATCTAAATGGAAATGTAAGGGAAATGGCCATGCACAGTTGTTAATAGTATATTCAGTATCAACTAATACAAAAATAAAAAAAGTTATAATATTGATAAATGTAACCAATATCAGGGTTTCTGCTGGTCTTAAAATGTGTTCATTGACTTCTACAAATTAAAGTCTGAAAAAAAGTCAAAAAGTAAAAAAAAAACAAATGTTTACACACATTGGAGATGCAAATGATGAATAAATTGAGTTTATGCTTAAAATAAGAACAAATATCTGCGTGACGAGAGGGGCAGGGCCGAGAGCCGTGGGAACGGAGCGAGGCCGGTGAAGTAAATGCTAATGCACGACACCTGCGCCACTCACCGGTCTCGAGTCCCACGGAGGAGCTCCGGAAGGATAAAAGGAGGAGTGACAATAGTGTTGGACGAGAGATGACCAGGCCTGGATTTTATTTTGTGTTTTGGTTCTGTTTGTGCACGACAGTCATCTGCTCCCACCTCCATCATTGGACACCGGTCCAAAAAATGACCCAGGTCCCCGCATCTCCAGCAGGCCGGCCCGGGCCTTCCCGCCGCCCCAGCGGCAGAAGGATGGCCAAGAGATTGGCGGAGAGAGGAGAAAGGTGGCGATGGAACGGTGGCTCCTGCGCTCTCCGTTACGCCCCCTCGTGTCCCCGGTCTGGTCCCCTGGAAGACCCCACCCCGCTGTTGGGTTCGTGGGGGCGTATTACTACGCGACCTGGGAGGAGGAATAAGGCAAGAGAGAGATGGAAGGGAAGAAGGGGGTGAAGAGAGAGAGAGAGATTAAAAAGACTAGATGGTCTTCAGCCAGCTAGATGGCCTGCATCAGCGACGTCGGGCGGTGGCACTGGACCCACTCGGCCATCCTCCGAGCGACGAACTGCTCCAGCACCACCAGATCGACCACTCCCTCGACGTCGCGTTCCTCTGCCAACAGCCACTTGCGGCAAGCGTCCCGGAGCTGTTGGGCCATCACGAATGGCCAGCCGCTGTCCCCCAGCTCCCTTGACCGGAAGTGTTGTCAGTGTTGTTCGGGGGTACCGCCGTCTCTTTGAAGGATGACCCACTTAAGATCATCGTAGGCCAGGAGGTTTGCGACAGGCAGCTGTTGGGCTGCCACCTGTGCTTCCCCAGTCAGCAGTGGGATCAGGCGCACCGGCCATTGGGTGTGCGCCCAGGTGCACGGCTCCGCTGTTCTCTCGAAGAGATCCACGAACACCTCCGGGTCGTCCTGTGGACCCATCTTCATCAGCGGGACATGGGCGATGGAGGGGGCCGCTACTGGGGCGACCTCCCAGCCAAGCCAGCTCCGGAGGACCCGCCGGTCCTCATCCTGCGCCAGGCGGACAGGCGGTACTGATCCTCCTCCTCCAGCTTGAGGTCCATCAGCGCCTGAAGTTTGGTTTAGTGAAGCCCGGCGAGCGACTTCACAAGCTCCGCAAGTGGCGTTGGCTGAGCTGGCTGCATGGCGGCGTCCTCCTTAACAAACTTACGAACCATGGATTTTAACGTATGATTAAATCGTTCCACCAAGCCGTCCATTTGTGGGAGCGGAGGAGTCGCCGCCGTTCGCCTGAGGCTGGAGCCTGCTGCCATCCGCCATGATGGGGAGGAGCAGGGAACGGGGGACTCCTGCCAGCTGCCTGAACCCGGAGGAGCCATCGCTGTCCACCAGCTGGGTAAACTCTTCCACGATGCCAGGCGGCGGCACTGGACAGCCCTCGGTGGACGCCTGGCATCGCGGAAGAGTTTACCCAGCTGGTGGAGGGCCGAGCGGCAGTGTGTCTGGGAACCGGAAACAAGATTATTATTATTTTTTTAAATAAAATAAACAAATACAAAATGAAAGTAAAGCGGCAGCCCTTCGCGGACGACTGCCGCACACAAAACACAAAATAAAATCCAGGCCTGGTCCTCTCTCGTCCAACACTGTCGTCACTCCTCCTTTTATCCTTCCGGAGCTCCTCCGTGGGACTCGAGACCGGTGAGTAGCGCAGGTGTCGTGCATTAGCATTTACTCCACCGGCCTCGCTCCGTTCCCATGTCTCTCGGCCCCGCCCCTCTCATCCCAATCTGTCAATGGGAAATGAAAACTTGTTATCCCTTTGAATAAAGTTGATTTTCCTGAGCCCATTGGCAGATATTTGTTATTAATTTAATCATAAACTCATTTGATCTTGATAATTTTCTTAGAAAACAAGACTTAATTTCTTCTGTCATTTTGCTTCTCTAGTAAATGCATCTTGATTTTAGAAATCTTAAACAATTTGCACTGAAAAAAAAATACTGGGCGGGAATGCAACTTTTTTAAATTAATTAAAAAGTAACAAAGAGATTTGTTGCAAGTTAAATTTTCTAACTTTGAAATGTTGCTAGTACAACTCTGTTCTCCCTAGATGCTTACTTACATTTAGAGGTCACACTAATGCATTGTGTTCCCTTAGATTTAGTCCTTACATTTTCTTGATTTTGAAAAATCTTGAAGTCTTTAATTGACCTTCATCAAAGCTGAAGAAACCCTTCAATATAGTTGAGATTATATCAGAAGTGCCCAAACTGTTTGTAAGAATTTCATTATTTAATTACTTCACTTATTTTATCTGTATTTCAATGCAAAAACAAAATAAGAATCAAGATATTCTGCAGTGTCATTGTTTGTTTGTTTATTTATTTATTTATTTTTGTTCTTATTTTTCACCCAGTCTTGTGACATGGCATAGCAGGCCTAATCATAGGTCATCACAGGCCAACTTTGGTCCACAGGCCCTGGTTTGTGCATCTACTATGCATCCTTTTTTTCTTTCTTTTATAGAAAAAAAGAAAGAAAAAAATGTGCATATTGCAAATGTTGTTTTAAGGAATGTTTTGTCCTGATAGGTTTGACAGCTTTACAAGCAAGCGATGTGTTGACTGTAAGTAAAAGTTATTGTTGTGCAGAGCTTTTTTTAAATACTTGTAAGCCCAGAGAGGTCACTGATCTCAAGACTAATTTGTTGTACTGTAACCCACAGAAAACATGTATTCTTTCAACAGTGCAGTGTGACAATACTTTAGGGACATGCAGTCCCTTCTCTTATGAGACTGCTCCAAACCCCTTTTTTTCCTCTGTAATGGTTAATACCCAATTTCTGAATCACAAACAATGAAATTCTCAAGTGTCGGTTCCCAATCTGTCTTAGCCAGCCGAAGGGTGAATTTGCTGCTATACAATGCTAATTAATCATATGTTAGCTGAAAACAAAACTGGGTTTTGAAACTAGCTGCTTAGTGAAGGATAAGAGAATAAATTATATCCTCAAGGAAGCTTCTGTAAGCAGGGCAGACAAGAAAAGTAAAGGTGAACTAGATTCAGGAGTGTGAACCGATATGGCAGCCTTCAAAGACACGCTTTTGAAACTATTATGAGACGAGTTGGGAAGTTAAAAAGGACATTTATATGATGAGAGGATTTATTCTCATACACAGATTATTGGGGCACAAAACACTTCAGTACTTTATTCCAGCATTATTTTTTTTGTTTGAGCATTTGTGTTTTTAAGTGCTTCGCTGCTCCTGGAAAATAAGATTATAGGTTTACCTGAGGTACTAAGTATCGTTTCGCTCCCTAACCAAGGCAGAATTCAAGCTTGTATTTTTCCTTACTCTCTTTCTTTTTCATTAAAGGTGCACTCAGTCGTTTTTGTTTGTTTCTCTGGCTGATATGAATGTGGTCTTTGGTTACTGATGTGTAAAAATGTGGAAAAGTAGTCATATAGTTTATTCCATAAAGAAGAGCAGGGGGTCACTGAGAAGTGTCATGCCATCTCAACATGTCTGCCTTTCAATGCCACTCAATGTGCTTCCCAGATATGAAAATATTTCAACAAAATAAAAAGAAAAATTTTGATTTAAAAACAATGTAAAAAGCAAAACTAAAAATGTAAAGTAAAAAAAAAAAAATGCCTGCAGCTCTTCTAATTTCAGTTGTTAAAGTCACTAAAAAAAATCAAATGTCACAATTCTTAATTTGATGGAATATTGCAACATTTATTTTAATGTTTTAAATGTTGTGCACATAATCTTTAATTGAAAGACTTAAACATTCCCAGTCTTGATGGTGTGTACACTGACGTGAGGATGGGCCAATAATCACTCCTCTGTCACTCACGTGAAACCGCATCAATTAGCAGAAGACAGCAGTACAAAAATCGAATCAATTCCTGATCAAGTTCCATTTTCTCACCAGAGAAGCTGTTTCAATCGTATATTCATCATATACAGGGAAGAAAAGATGTTTGCACTTTTCATTTCATGCTGACTTTAAAAGTTTCCATTTTGACTAAAAGCAACTTCATAAGCCTTACTCAATAAATCTCTCAGAATTTCTATCCTTATGCTCAAAGTAGGAGAAGTGTGTGGAAGTGTTCAGCAATTAATCATCCAAAATGTCATATAATACATAGCAACATGGGCACAAAATATGCCAGAATACAAGAAGTACAAGCTGGATACTTTTACCAATGTCATAGAAAAAAAATCAGGGTTTTTAAATTATGATATAGTTTTGATCTATTATACTGTCAAAAGTGAAAATGTGCAGAAGGATGTTTCTGACCATTAAGGACTTGGTGTAACCTAATGCAGTCAAGTTTATTCAGTCATATTGCATTCTTAATAAATAAAGCCAGTTAACTGGAATTTTACCACATGCAGCACATTTTGTTTACCTGCCAAAAAGCTGAACAAACACTTATTCCATCGTTTTTTTTTCTTCTCTCACCCAGCTCTACTTATGTTCTCTTCCCCTGTGAAGGCAGTGTGGGGGAAAGCTGACACTCCTATTACCTGCTGGCACTGTTCAGGACACCCCTCTGCCTGGTCCTGTCCTTGGGTTGTGACATTTTCCCTTTTAACTCCCTGCAAATTTACAGACGGCACTGGATGCTGAGCAGGTCACTCTATAAATACATCTCCTCTCAATTACTACGGCTGCCCGCCAGCTCGGGCCCTCGCTCGTGTGTGTCTTTATCCCGCAGGTCTTGGCGCTGTAGATCAGGAACCCAGACCTGTGACGGTAAACCCGTTATCAATCTCTGTTATCGCCTCGCTATGGTGTCCCACAGTTGATGCTTTTGCTCACCTGATTTGTGGGCATGGTGATTACTTAAGAATATCAAAACACAGGCAGAGGGTTTGTTTTCACCTGCGTGAGTGTGTGTGTGTGTTTGTGTGTGTTTTGATTTTCTAAAGGCCTTTACCAGAGTGACATTGCTAAACATGTCAGTTTGTTTAAAGAGCTAAGGTCTTTCATAGTACAAAGAAGTCTTAGAAGAGGCACATAGGTAATTGGGAAAGGAAATCAATGCAGAATACTTGCACTCTGAAAAACACTGGATTAAAAATAACCCAATTTGGATTGTTTTTAGCCCAGCTGCTGGGTAAATATAGGACAGTCGGTCTGAGGTTCGCAGTTTCTCCATCGAACAGCAGCCCATCACCGATAACAGAGAATGGTTGATTACGTTTGACTTAAATATTACTTTTAAATGTTACATTTTTTTCTTCTAAAATGCTTGTTAAGCAGGTTTAAATGTATTTATTATTGTAAACTGCTGTATTGATCCAAATAAATTCAATTAATATTTTTGTACATGGGTGTTCTTGCTTATTAATAAACCTTTCGAACATTTAACCCAACCAGATAGGTCAAAATAACCAAGCACGTGTTCTGTCTTTTATTGCCAAATAACCCGTTTTTAACCCAGCATTTTTAAACCCAGTGTACATTTAAACTTGTTTGACGAGCATTATAGCAACAAGCAAATTAAACATTTAAGAAATCATCTACCGGTGTCTGTAAAAGTTCTGGATCTCTTAGCCGAAACATTCTGTGACTCCGTAACCAGCCCATTAAGAAACAGTGCACCACTCTGAGAACATATTTTAACAACCAAAGTAATTACATGCAATATTTGTATGAATAAAATAATTTATTTTATGCAAGGGCATCAGGTGTTATGACCACATGAAAAGACTGTTGTGACACTAGTTAGGTATCTGACATCGTGTCCCTGTACTGTATGTCGCTTTGCATAAAATAAAATGATTTACAGCACAGTTGCGATTTTATAGATGAAAAAAAAACATACACAAACCTGTATTTCAAAGACGATATGCACCAATTTACTGGCACTGAGAACCTCTCTCTCAAAGAGGATGAAAAAAACATGTTGCTGGGTTGTTTCATTGGGGGTTGAGGGGGGTGCATTTGACCCAGCCCCTGGGTAACACAAAAATGACCCAACAGGTTCAACTCAGCATTTGAGTTGGAAAAAAAAAACTATAACTATTATAGAGTGTGAAGGTCTGAAACTCACAACAAGTGCAGAAAACATGAGGCACTGAAAAATGTGGATATATATATATATAGTGAAAGCGGTTGACATTAAACATAGTCGTTTCTACCTGATCTCCACCTTATTGACTTTTGTTGATGACCTGAGTGTAGTCAGGTTAGTTTATGCATATTAACAACCTGGTCTCATACAAATACGTACCTCTGTGCACTTTTTTTGCAACACCTTTTTTACATACCTTACCGCACGTTTCACCGCATTTTCAAAGAGAAATGTCCACTGAAAGGGGGGAAGTCGTGGCCTAATGGTTAGAGAGTCGGACTCGTAACCCAAAGGTTGCAGGTTTGAGTCTCGTACCGGCAGGGATTGTAGGTGGGGGGGGGGAATGTACAGCGCTCTCTTCCACCTTCAATACCACGACTGAGGTGCCCTTGAGCAAGGCACCGAACCTCCAACTGCTCCCCGGGTGCCGCAGCAAAAGAATGACTGTCCACTGCTCCGGGTGTGTGTTCACGGTGTGTGTGTGTTCACTGCTGTGTGTGTGCACTTAGGATGGGTTAAATGCAGAGCACTAATTCCAAGTATGGGTCACCATGTCCTTGTCATGAAGGGCAAAATCAGCTATATAGACCAAAATAATTTTTTGTGCCAGACTGTAAATATTTTTTTTCTGCTTTAAAGTTGGGCATTTTAACATGGGGAGTCTATGGGACTGACTCCCTTTTGGAGCTAGCCTCTAGCAGCCGGTCGATGAATTGCAGTTTTAGTCACTTCCGTGTTGGCTTCACGAGAAAGACCTGAAGGTTGCCGCTTGTTGAAAAGGAATAAAAGGTGTCTGAGTTTTACTGCCTCTAGTGTTAATTTATTTTGGAAACTGCAGTGATATGTACTTATTGGTACGTATTTCGCGTCTAGCTAAAAAGTGCACCCAGGTACATTAATGCCATGAGACCAGGTAGCATATTAAACAATACTTGACAGGTGACTAAAACTAGCTTATTTATGTTACCTGTTGCAAATGTTAGTCTGAGTCCACCTTAAAAAATGTATTTAGGTTACATTACTGTACAAAAGTTTTGGGTTAGTATATTTCTAATTATTATTATTATTTTTCTTTTTAATCAAGTGAATACCTTTATTCAACAAGGATAAATTAAATCAAAAAGTGACAGTAAATATATGTTGAAGATGCTAATAAATGCTATTCTTTTGGGGGAGGGGGGGGGGAATCATGGTTATATCATAGGCAGCACACACTCACACACACATACAAACATTTTTCTACAAAGAAACTTTTCAGAATTTTTTTTTCATAAGTTGTTTGTTACTGAACACGTGATTGTGGGAATCTAGAATATCCAGTGCTTGACTGCCAGACTCATCACACCTCCAGTAATTGCTCTTCATTCCTCAGTGAATGAGATAAGATTTTATATCGATAATAAACATAGGCTTTCTGCCTAACTGAAACTAGTCTAACAAACAGAGCCAATTAAAGGATTTACTTGGGCTTTTTCAATTGCACCCCCCTGCAAATAAGATTAACTACAGCTCCATGAAATCACCTGTCACTAGGGATGTACATAATTGCTGTCAGTGGGCTGTACGCAGTCCTCTTTACGTCTTATGAAACTTTCCTGCTTTTTACAGTCTTTCATGTTGTGAGAAAATTAAAGCTTGCTAACTGAAGGTTCAATGTAATATTAATAGAAATGGTCTTGAAGCTGGTCTTGAAATGAATGTTTGTAATTTTATAATGATGTAGTATTCACAGGTTGCTTTGTTCACTCACAAATATAAATCTTAAGTCCTTTATGCAGTGAATGTTGAGCTTGACTATTCTGTACATTTCTACTACATTACATTTACACCAGAAAACGTGTTAATTAAGAGTCTGGTTTTGGAGATGTGGTGTTTGTGTTTGGTTATCTATTTCAAGCACTTACAATGCCAAATATAGATCATTAGTTTGAAAATAGCAGATATATTTAAATACCTTCTTTCACACACATTTAATTGCAGTTGTTGACCACCTCAGATTTATAAATACATGGAAGTTCCTTTTTGTTGTTGTATTGAGGTGTCTAAAAAAATATTTACTCACTGGTATGACCAGACAGTGTGTTTCAGACTGCTTCAATACTGTCTGCAAACACTTAAATAAATCTCACCTCTGTAATTTTGTGCCAGCTCAGATACCATCTATTTTGGTCTTTGTGTTGAGCTCACCCTGAAATTTTGTTTTTTCTTTTGGTTAAGACCCATTTCTCAGTGATGGTTTAACCATCCATGACAAGTAAAGAGAGATAAGATGCCAGTCTTCAATTTCAGGTCGGTTCTCACGCTTGTGATGATTTATATGGTACACAATTTCTAAGAGTACAGCAAGTTGTATAGCATAACATTTGTGTCTGTTGAGTTAATTTTAAATCTAGTGAATTTAGACATTAATTTGCCATAACAGACTTTCTTCTAGATCTTTATTGACATTATATACCACCAAACTTTACAGTTGGCTCAGTAGATTCAGACAGGTAGAGTTCTTCTGGCATTGGCCAAACCCATATTCATCCATCAGACTGCCAGATGGTGAAGCGTGATTCATCACTCTAAAGAACGTGTTTCCACTGCTTCAGAGATCAATATTGGCGCTCTACACCACTCCAATTGACACTCAGCACTGCGCCTGTTGATATGACACTCACTTGCGTCTGTTCAGCAGAAAAAGAAAAAAAGAAAATGTTCATGAGGGTCACAACAATACGTTTTTGTGTTTGTGTTCTTGTGTCTGGAGCTCAAAAGTGAGTTGCAAATGAGGAATGATCTGTAGAGTTGTCCTCATTACATTTTCATGGTAACGAAATTGTACAATTGGATATGCATACATTCTCTTGTGCTTACCAATACCCAATTTATTTGATTAAAAACAGTAAAACAGTAATATTTTGAAATGTTATTACAATTTGTAATAACTGTTTTTGTAATTTATTCCTGCGATGGCAACGCTGAATTATCAGATGCCATTACCTCAGTCTACATTGTCAAATGTTCCTTCAGAAATCATTCTAGGATGCTGATTTGGTGCTAATAATAATAATAATAATAATAATAATAATAATAAATATATATATAGTGCTGTCATTTCAGATTAGCTTTCTTCAGACACAGAATATTCCTTTAAAATTCTTGCTTGTAACACATTGCCCTTAATGTCACTGTGACAACACAAACATGTCAACACAAAGAAAAGTGTATCCATACAAACCAAACATAATATATTATCCAAAATGGTTAAAAGGTAAGGTTGCATTAATATCTTTCTGTTTTTATCCTTGGAAGATGTCATATCATTTATCAGACTGGAGCTTTTGCCTCAAACTGAAGAGGAAAAACACTGGGCATAAACCATTATGCTCTCAAAGCACATTACTCATTATTTGATAGAGCACCTGAAGATCCTCAGCCATGCGTCATGTCCAGACCACTCATAATAGGGGCTGTTAATGGCTAAAAGGCATCAGTGCATGGACTGTTTAATGGAAGATTAGTTTTTGGGAAGGTTACTGTGCATTGTCTTCTAACATTCCTAGTTTTCATTGTATGGAATGTGTCTTTTACGCATATAAATATCTCTGCGGGTATTTTCCTGCTGTCTCCAGATGAGCTGTTACCCAAAAGCTGGGACTTGTGCAAGTTTAACCTTTAGGTCAGAACAAAGTGTAATTCTTTGTTCACTCTTCAAAGAAATAGTAAGAGCCTTATCATCCTCCACATGTGGAACTCTCCAAAAAAACCTGCAGACTGTTTTTATGGAATAAATAGTTTTAAATCATCTGACTGGCCCAGTGTCACATCAAAGCAAGACATAGTATTCTTAATGCAGAAATGAATCACCTGTACATGTGTACACTTTTTAAATATATATTTTTCTTTTAGCTCTTATTTTGTGCTTTATAGTTTATATTTCTTTTTCAAATCTTCCCCAACAAGACTTGTAATGCTTGAATAATTTGATCCTAAAAAGAAGCCAGTAGATTAGAAACTAGATGAGAAAACAGATGTTCGTCTAGTGTGTTTTGTTGGAACAGTTTTCTTTATATTACACCACGTTTGAATATTACATAAACATTGTTCTTGTTTGGAATGTGATAAGTTGCTCTAAGAAGAATTTTCATGGCTGTTGTAGTTCTCACTTTATGTGTTTTAAAGGGATAGTTCATGCAAGAATGAAAATTGTCATAATTTACTTACCTTAATGTCTTTTCAGTCCTGCCTGACTTTATTATGTGGAACATAAAATATATTTAGAAGAGTATTGGTAACCAAACAGAACACTGAGACATTTCTCAGAATGTCTGCTTTTATGTTTCTTCTAAGAAAGAAAGCCATACAGGTTTGAAACAAGATGAGGATGAGTAAATGATGAAATACGGTTTTTTTTTTTTGGGGGGGGGGGGGGGGGGAAAGTTGCTATTTAAAAAAAATGGGGGGGGGGGGGGGGGGGGGGGGGGGTAAACTGCTAATTTAAAATAAATGCACAAAGACAAAAAAAAAAAGAAAGAAAAAAAGAAAGAAAGAAAAACAATTATTTATTCAGCATTTATTAGTGCTAAAATATTCTCTCCCCCTATTCACAATCTTTTCTGTCTCTCTTCTTACTTGGCTTTTGTTAGAGGATTTCATCTTCAGCTAATTCTATTAAACACAAGGAAATCGGTTTTCCCTGCTGACAGTATTTCACAGTAATGTGTCTCCAATTAGGTGGATTAAGAGAATTAACACTTCACAAATTTCCACAAAATGGGCAGATTTGTCATCATAATGAGAAATTGTATTTTCTATTGGTACCATTGCAGCCTTATAAACAACATAAATAGTTTTTCATCAAAACATTTTTAGGAATTATTATGACAGTGAAATTCAGTGATAATCAATTAAGAAATCAAATTTGCATGGCTTTTGCCAAAGGCACATTTACATTTTGATACATATGACTTTAACTGGTGGGCTAAAGAGCTTGTATCATGAACTTATTAAATATTCCATGATTCTGTAAAATATTCCAGTCATTTGAGTGATTTGGACTGTGGGTTGGACTCCCACACAGTACAAAGTCAAGCGGTTACCATTTTCTGGACCTGTTTCTACCTGATCTGTCCTTTACTTTTTCTAATGTTGCTGATTTGGTGCTGAAGAAACATTTCTTATTATTATCAATGTTGAAAACAGCTGTGCTGCTTAATATGTTTTTGAGAAAACCGTGATACATTGCTTCAGGACTCTTTGAATAGAATGTTTAAAAGAACTATATAAATGCCCTGACTTTCATTTTTGATCAATTTAATGTGTCTTTGTTGAATACAATTATTAATTCCTTAAAAATGATTGAATGGTAGTGTACATTTTAGGTTTCCTGTGCAGTTCTGATTATCAGTGATCCAGATGTAAATTATATAGTTTATTCACAGTTTGAAGAATTCTATTCATTTCATCAGTGCAAAGTGTTCAAGCTAAAATTTCAGATTTCAGATTTACTAGATTTACTATGTTGCTGATCAACTTGTCAAAACTCTGACTAATATAAGGATTTTGTTAAAAAAAATGGAACAATGTGATTTGTCATAATTTCATTATCACAGCCAAGTTTAAGAATTGTACAATTTTTCAGAGCATTCGTTTAATTACCCCTAGCTTTTGAGGGCATTAATTACTCCACATTAATTGTGTCAATATGTACTGTGTATCTATGCAAAGCCTGGCACTCTGCACCGTTTCCATAGCAACATTGTTTTCAACATAACTTTCAGTGATTGATGACTTTAGACCTGCTATTACATGTAAATGTTTAATTAGACAGTGTACTTAGCAAAACAATTCGTTACTGTTAAACAGAATGTTTAGTTGCAGAGAGACGTGCCACGGGGAAAGTGCTGGATTTGGTTTTTATTGACCGGAACTGCTGATGTTGCTCCCTGTGGCATTCTTAATGCAGCATGGTTTGCTTTTAGAGTAGGATGGACAGCCCTAAACCAGACAGTGACTGATAACATCACTTACCTCTGCAATAGCAATGTAAAATCTGATCTGTGCTGCCGGGTTGGCAAAAAAACGAATTTAGTTTGCTATGAATGACTGTTATGACAATCTCAGGACAATCTGAGGAATCTAACTGAACACGTATTTCTCCATCTCGCTACTTTACAGAGAGTGTTTGTTGATGCTTCATGCCACAGAGGGAGATTTTGTCCCATAATGTGATTTTGTTCTGTCTCTCCAGGCGCAAGCCATTTTACAAGAAAATAATACGCTCACCTACAGAGTTAATGGAAGCTTACAGCAGTCAGGTTTAGTTGTCCAAATTCAACCATGCTTGTCTTAGAACGGTCAGTGCCTTTCGGTTTTTCCTCTGTGCATTCAAAATATGCCCTTATAGACTGTAGGAGGAGTAACAGCTCACCATGGCGCAAAGCAATTTTTTTATTCTTTTTTTTAAAGCCTCAACATGGAGCTCTGATTGTATGTTAATATGTCACAGTTTCTTAAGCTTTGTTCTTGAAACTCAAGTTTCTAAGCTGAGTTGCTCAGTTTAACTATTTGATGCAAACTCCTTTGCGGAGTGAAGGTAATCAAGAACACATTATTTTAGAAGAACATTGTTCAACCTCAACACAGTAAAAAAAAAAAAAATAATAAAGTTTTTCTAAAAACTTGTAACGCTCTAACACCTAAATAAACTGATTTTATTCAAGTCAAACATACAGTATATTTCAATGAATCCGCCTCACTGCATTTTTTAAAGTGTTTATTAGGGATCAGATCGGGATGAAATTGCCTCATAAGTTAATACTACTTAAATTTTTCCAATGACAATAGACTAAATTCTTACACTTCTTTTTAAAGTTGGATATTAAGATTACAGTTTAATATATTTGAAAAGCTGCATCTTTCTTATCAAAGAGACAGTAAATCCATTATTACCATTTAACATATATAGTTTATATTGCATATTATAGCATATTACAGTTTATATAATGCAATTTTACGGAATTTTACTGAATAACAGTATACATTTTTTTCTTCAAAAATTTTATTTGCATGCATAGATAAGATATGGTTTATGAGATATATATGTAGGAATATTATACTGTTCCCTAGAACATGTTATGTAAACATGTTTAAAGATAATTTCTAAGCTTTTCATCGAATGAACACATCTTTGCAGGTTAAATACCTCTGCAAGAGATAATGGTGACAGCTGTTGACTCCACATCATCAATCACCTCAGCGCAGCGTTAAGATGATTCCTGTGGGCAGCAGGTTAAAAGTACAATCAACACAAAGAATGTCAGCAAACAGGCAAAAATAAATTTGTATATCAAAGCTCTGTTCTAGCAAAAGCTAATTTTTCCTCATTTATCATTATGGTTTGTTCTGCCAGCATATGAATTCAATCTGTCAGATGAAAAGCTTCACATAGATAATGAACTGTCGGCAAAGGCATGACATATGCAGTGCAGTCCCATTATTGGGAACTAATTGGAAAACGTGTTAAATTGTTGCAGTGCATGCAAGTGATGATCCATAAGGAAGGGGCTCAATAGGTGTGGATGTGGTTGAATGTCCCTGGCTCTTCCTGGCTACCCTGTTGAGAAAGTCTGCCACACCAGACGGTGATTACAGAGACGAGCCGGCTCTTTTATCCAAAAACAGTCCCACATTTCCTTTTGACTTTGAAAAATCCACAGGAACATTAGTTTGAATATTCATGGTGTAAAAACGGTAGGGTAATGATGCCTGCAATGGATATCTTATATGCCTTAAAATAAAAAAAATAAAAAAATAAAAATTATTCAAAATAATATGGCAGTATTTTTCTGATGATTCTTTGGTGCTGTGCAATGATTGCTGCATTTGACAAATAATTTGGCATTTACTGAAAACTTGTTTGTTTGTGTGCAAGAAGTAAAATATATTTACACAATTTCATGCAAGAACAATTGTTTTGACACCCCACATATATTGGCTTATTTACTTTTTTCTTTTTTGCTGTCCTGTCTTTTTGCTGCCTCAAAGATAGAAATGTTGCAGTGGAGAAATAATGATTCAGACAGTACGTGTTATAATTTAATTAAATGTAAAGGGGAATCTTTTACAGTTTCCCAGTAACTTAATCCCACTTACTTGAAAAAGAAAAGAAGAAAAGAAAAAAAGAAAAAGAGAGAGAGAGGCAAGAAAAGTGAATGCAATCTGGCCTGTTAAATCCTGACGAGCTGCTTGCCTCAAAGACCATTCAATAACCAGGATGGGAACAATTCCAGTTGTTCATCTTCAGCAGGGAAGCCATTACAAGTTTTGTCTTGTTGGCTTTACAATGTATTCCGATCGTGGCCTATAAATCAAGGTCACACAAGGCAGCATTTCGCACAGCATGATGTTACGGATGAAACACTTGAGTATACAAACTACCACAACCTTTTTCTCTCTTTTAGCCTTGGTTGTGCAAAATACAACAAAGCTAAAAATTACACTGTAAAGACTAAATAAGCCAAACATGTTGTTTGGATTGTCAGTTAATTGGAGAAGCAAGGTAAGTATTACATTATACTGCTAATAAGATAAAAAAAGACAAAATAAACCAGCAGCTTGTTTGTTCATTATTCCATCTGTTGATGACCTTAATTAAAGCGCTGTCTGAAAAATTACAAAAGATAGAACTGAAAAATTACACACTTTGTAGTCTATTTCATGCTACATTGAAAATATGCATAGACTGGCTTCCAATTAAAAGAGGTAGTTGAGGGAGGCTGGGACCATTTTTTGGAACTAAAGAACAAAATTTCCATACCAAAAAAAGGAGGGAATAGACTATGAAGACACGAGGTTTGCTCCCTCAAGCCTCATGTGGATTGTGATGACTTTGGATAATTAGAGGCTACTAATCAATGTTCCGGATCCTTCTTTGTTGTGTGCACAGCAGTGAAAAAGAAAGGGTGGTTACAGAAGCTTTATTTATTTATTTAAAAATACTGTATATTTCTCATCACAGATAACTGTACTTTTAACCGATGAAATATTACTATAAATTCCTAATAGATGAAAATATATCTGGTAGGCATCTACCATTATACTAGCAGCAGATTTGTAAAAACATATTTTAATGAATCAAATTTTCTCGCTACATTTATTCAATAACAAATAACTGATTAATTGACAGTTGTAAATATATGCTGTACGCTGTGTAAGTTCATACTTTTGCCACTGAAATGTGTGAAATTGCTATGGCTGGTTTTATTCTTTGGTTTAAAAGGGATTGAGCTGTTGGTGTAATTCTTAGAACATGTAATTGCGAACTTTTGAAAGGCTGCAAGGTGTGTCTTTTTTATAGAATATAATTGTGAAGGACTTATTTCATAAAGCCTGACTAGCCTGACACTCTCATCATGACAAAGAGGGTATGCAAAGTAAATGTTGCTCTATTTCAGAATTGAATTGAAAAGAAGTCCCCATGTACATGCATTGTATGGATCTACAGAAGTTTCACCAAGCCAGCCAATCACTATACATTACTGAGGCACATCAAGTTAAACAAATAGAGAAAGTACTTTTTGATGATGTGTACAATATGTATCAGGCAGTTAGTGAATGGATTGTGAAGTTGCTGTGTTGACATGGAAATCCTGAAAATACAGTTTCTAAGGCATTAGTGTAAAGTATGGATTTGTGTGTGTGTGTGTGTGTGTGTGTGTGTGTTAGCACTGTTTCAGTCTTATTTGAAAAAGAAAATGAACACTATTTCTTATTGGCTGAACCGCAATATCACTGCAATATCTCAAACCTTATTTGTAAAAAAAAATATTCTACTTTAAAGTTGCATTGAAATCGAGGTAGCGACAAATCTTTCCTTCTGTTTTACAATATTTCTGAGTGTAACAGGTTATTGAAAAAGAAGAAAGAAAAATGTTGTGGAGGGGCGGGTTTCACACAAAGTAAATGATTTCTTTATTGCACAATGCACATTTCTTAATATTATGCCTAAAATGTGTTTTAATATCACTATTAATAAGGATTGTATGATCTCTGTATATAATATCAGTCTTTAAATGCAAGATTGTTAAAGTGTACCTGAAGAATACTTGCAATAATTCCACTTTAGCACAATCAAATATACTTCAGTATCTCTAGTTGGACTTAGGAGCATTAAGCACAAAATTAGTTGTTCCAATGTAGCAGACTTTAAAGGGGTCATTGGATGCCCATTTTCCACAAGATTATATGATTCTTTAGGGTCTTAATGAAAAGTCTATAACAAACTTTGGTTAAAATTTCTCAATGCTAGTGTAAAAAACACCTTTTTTACCCTGTCAGAATCAGCTCTGTTTCCAGCAAGACATTCTAGTCCTTTAAATGCTAATGAGCTCTGCTGACCTGGGAACAATTCCAGTTGTTCATCTTCAGCAGGGAAGCCATTACAAGTTTTGTCTTGTTGGCTTTACAATGTATTCCGATCGTGGCCTATAAATCAAGGTCACACAAGGCAGCATTTCGCACAGCATGATGTTACGGATGAAACACTTGAGTATACAAACTACCACAACCTTTTTCTCTCTTTTAGCCTTGGTTGTGCAAAATACAACAAAGCTAAAAATTACACTGTAAAGACTAAATAAGCCAAACATGTTGTTTGGATTGTCAGTTAATTGGAGAAGCAAGGTAAGTATTACATTATACTGCTAATAAGATAAAAAAAGACAAAATAAACCAGCAGCTTGTTTGTTCATTATTCCATCTGTTGATGACCTTAATTAAAGCGCTGTCTGAAAAATTACAAAAGATAGAACTGAAAAATTACACACTTTGTAGTCTATTTCATGCTACATTGAAAATATGCATAGACTGGCTTCCAATTAAAAGAGGTAGTTGAGGGAGGCTGGGACCATTTTTTGGAACTAAAGAACAAAATTTCCATACCAAAAAAAGGAGGGAATAGACTATGAAGACACGAGGTTTGCTCCCTCAAGCCTCATGTGGATTGTGATGACTTTGGATAATTAGAGGCTACTAATCAATGTTCCGGATCCTTCTTTGTTGTGTGCACAGCAGTGAAAAAGAAAGGGTGGTTACAGAAGCTTTATTTATTTATTTAAAAATACTGTATATTTCTCATCACAGATAACTGTACTTTTAACCGATGAAATATTACTATAAATTCCTAATAGATGAAAATATATCTGGTAGGCATCTACCATTATACTAGCAGCAGATTTGTAAAAACATATTTTAATGAATCAAATTTTCTCGCTACATTTATTCAATAACAAATAACTGATTAATTGACAGTTGTAAATATATGCTGTACGCTGTGTAAGTTCATACTTTTGCCACTGAAATGTGTGAAATTGCTATGGCTGGTTTTATTCTTTGGTTTAAAAGGGATTGAGCTGTTGGTGTAATTCTTAGAACATGTAATTGCGAACTTTTGAAAGGCTGCAAGGTGTGTCTTTTTTATAGAATATAATTGTGAAGGACTTATTTCATAAAGCCTGACTAGCCTGACACTCTCATCATGACAAAGAGGGTATGCAGTTGCTCTATTGCTCTATTTCAGAATTGAATTGAAAAGAAGTCCCCATGTACATGCATTGTATGGATCTACAGAAGTTTCAGCCAATCACTCAATCACTATACATTACTGAGGCACATCAAGTTAAACAAATAGAGAAAGTACTTTTTGATGATGTGTACAATATGTATCAGGCAGTTAGTGAATGGATTGTGAAGTTGCTGTGTTGACATGGAAATCCTGAAAATACAGTTTCTAAGGCATTAGTGTAAAGTATGGATTTGTGTGTGTGTGTGTGTGTGTGTGTGTGTGTGTGTTAGCACTGTTTCAGTCTTATTTGAAAAAGAAAATGAACACTATTTCTTATTGGCTGAACCGCAATATCACTGCAATATCTCAAACCTTATTTGTAAAAAAAAATATTCTACTTTAAAGTTGCATTGAAATCGAGGTAGCGACAAATCTTTCCTTCTGTTTTACAATATTTCTGAGTGTAACAGGTTATTGAAAAAGAAGAAAGAAAAATGTTGTGGAGGGGCGGGTTTCACACAAAGTAAATGATTTCTTTATTGCACAATGCACATTTCTTAATATTATGCCTAAAATGTGTTTTAATATCACTATTAATAAGGATTGTATGATCTCTGTATATAATATCAGTCTTTAAATGCAAGATTGTTAAAGTGTACCTGAAGAATACTTGCAATAATTCCACTTTAGCACAATCAAATATACTTCAGTATCTCTAGTTGGACTTAGGAGCATTAAGCACAAAATTAGTTGTTCCAATGTAGCAGACTTTAAAGGGGTCATTGGATGCCCATTTTCCACAAGATTATATGATTCTTTAGGGTCTTAATGAAAAGTCTATAACAAACTTTGGTTAAAATTTCTCAATGCTAGTGTAAAAAACACCTTTTTTACCCTGTCAGAATCAGCTCTGTTTCCAGCAAGACATTCTAGTCCTTTAAATGCTAATGAGCTCTGCTGACCCCGCCCCTCTCTTCCTTGTGGTGACGAGCAGACTGTAAACTAGGAAAGGCGATTAGCAAAGATTCATAAAAAACCCTTATACTCACTTCTTCTGTAGATGAAGCTGGATCACGAATGATTCGCGGGAACATAGACGCATTTAGGCAGATCAAAAACTAAAGTAACGTTAATATCGCAGATATCGGGAGTAAATGACAACTGCTATGTTCATTATTACATCCAGCAACGAAACACCTCAATCGCTAGGAGACATTCTTATCTTCCCCTGCACTGGAGTCGACACAATGGCGGACTGATGACAGCTCACTCAGGGCGGGTCTAAGGTAAGACGGGGTTGTCAATCAACTATCGTGGGAGGGGCCTGTGCAAAACGACGTCATTCTGACAGGAATCTCAGAACAGCCTGATTTGAGAAAGAGTATTTTAAAATAGGGATTAAAAAAAAAACATTGGGTGGATTTTCATCATTATAGGATGGATGTGTACACACACTTTCAACACACATTTATGTTCAAACAACTTGTAAAGTGAATTTTGCATCCGATGACCCCTTTAAGTATACAAATTTAGTACAGTAATGGTACAATTGCATGGTATTTTTATTAAGCACATGTAAATGTATTTGTATTATACTTAGTACAAAATAAATGCATTTCAAATACATTTTAGTATTTTTTTTTCTCACTAGGGTTAACATGTCTTTACATAGAAATAAATAGGATGAATTTGCATTGCATGCTGACTTTAACATAATGTACTTAATAAGTTAATTACTTATTAGTTTCATTTTTCAAAACACCTGGCTCAACAGCACATGCATTTCCACTGAAGGCCTTAAAACCACACTGAAAGTGAAACAAATAAACATGTATCTGTATTATTTCAGTAACCTTTTACAGTAACCTTTCATTTGGTAATTTGGTCATTGGTAAACTGGTCATTTAATGCACTAGGCATTGCAATGGGTGCTGTAAGAATGAGAGTTTAAACAGCTGATAAAAACATCACAGTAATCCACAAGTTATCCACATGACTCCAGTTAAACATTTAATATTTTGTGGAGCAAGTCCATAATCCATAATGTTTTCTCCAGTGAAAAGGACCATCCTCTGTTGTCCTTTCAGACCAAAATCCACCAACATATTTGCTTAGAACTTTATTGGATTTCTCTCCAGTGAGCTTTTTCACTGGAGAAAGCAATAGTATGGATAGTGGAATGGTTTCAAGTTAAAAAACATCTTAATAGTGGATTTGCTTTCTTTAAAAAAAAATCAGCTTTTTGCTTCAAAGGATGTTAATTGATCGACTGGAGTTATGTGGATTACTTGTGAATTATTGTGATGTTATCAGGTGTTTGAAAACTCATTCTGATGGCACCCATTAATGTTGTAATACTACATTTCTCCATATCTGTTTCAATGAAAAACCAAACTAATCTATATCTTAGACTTTTTTGAACAAATTTCGATTTTTGGGTGAACTATTCCTTTAATTTACTCACCATCATTCAAAAATTATCTTTTTGTCTTAAAAAAATAATAGCATATGGAAAATTGTGCATTTTTGCATGAAGTAACCCTTTAAAACATGAAAGGGTGGTAAGCTTCAGCCTTGTAGTGCGCGCTTGGCTTAACATATCTGCACTGACAGGATGATTTACGTACTGCTTAGAGGATGAAGTGGAGCCGTCCAGATGAACTGGACTGAGAGTGTGGGAATGAGTGCAGGCCAGGGAATGTTAGAGACCTGGAAGTCGATTAACTGTGTATCAAACAGAGGCTGAGTTCTGCCCCTCTGCTGAAGCTAAGCAACAGAGCTTCAAAACACAGGCCGAAGGAGAGGTCAGGAGCCGTTCAGAGAGCCTCCCTCTGCCCTGATGATGGATGTGCACCGTGCTTCCTTTGAAGCCTTCACCAAATTAAAAGAGGGCTACACAAACCCAATGTAAATGTGTAAATACACATAACAGAGTGGGTGGACATTCATCACAGTGAGAAATTTGCATCTATCAGTGAAATAACCCTCAAGCACATCCTCCGTGTATGTCCTAGATTCAGATGGATGTTTTCGGACCAAACTTCCGCAGTGGAATATTTAGTTATACTCCAGATATCTTTTCGCACACTTCATTAATAAGATGTGCAGGCTAAAAATGCTGCCTTGTATTCACTGAACCTTTGAACTAAGGCTAAAGATGATCACAGCGCAGCTATTTGCAAACAGGCCCTCCTGGCTACGAGCCCACAGCCGGGACAAAGTGTTTTATGAGCATTGATAAGAAAATGATTAATTTCAACACATTCGTAAGCTACAAGTCTCAAATAGCCTGTGCGGAGATAAGATAGCAAGGGACACAATGGTTAAGAAGTAGCATTGCAAGGCTAATTTATCATTTCCCTGACATACATGCCATAAGGCAAAACAAGCATTTTTAGGACATAAGCGCTCAGAGTGAGAAAATCAGGCAATCCTGGAGAAATCAGTAACACTTTAGTATAGGGACCAATTCTCACTATTAACTAGTTGGTTATTTGCATGCCTATTATTAACATATTGGCTGTTTATTAGTACTTATAAAGCACATTCTGCATGACCATATTCTACATCCCTAATCCTACCCAATACCTAAACTTAACAACTACCTTACAAACTATTAATAAGCATCAAATTAGGAGTTTAAGGAGGCAAAAGTCGTAGTTAATGGTTATTAAATAGTGAGAATTGGTCCCCAAACTAAAATTAAAGCATGACCAAAAAAAATCTATAATAACATTGTATGAAATGTCATAAAATTTGCATGAGAATGTGGAGCTTATTGTTTAAAGTCATTGTTTACAGTAATAAAAAGAATAATATATAATAATATAAAGAATCGGTGCACTAATCACTGCTGTTCTGTGAGAGAATGAACTGATTGAGTCACGCTGAGTGATGATATCACTATTAATAAGGATTGTATGATCTCTGTATATAATATCAGTCTTTAAATGCAAGATTGTTAAAGTGTACCTGAAGAATACTTGCAATAATTCCACTTTAGCACAATCAAATATACTTCAGTATCTCTAGTTGGACTTAGGAGCATTAAGCACAAAATTAGTTGTTCCAATGTAGCAGACTTTAAAGGGGTCATTGGATGCCCATTTTCCACAAGATTATATGATTCTTTAGGGTCTTAATGAAAAGTCTATAACAAACTTTGGTTAAAATTTCTCAATGCTAGTGTAAAAAACACCTTTTTTACCCTGTCAGAATCAGCTCTGTTTCCAGCAAGACATTCTAGTCCTTTAAATGCTAATGAGCTCTGCTGACCCCGCCCCTCTCTTCCTTGTGGTGACGAGCAGACTGTAAACTAGGAAAGGCGATTAGCAAAGATTCATAAAAAACCCTTATACTCACTTCTTCTGTAGATGAAGCTGGATCACGAATGATTCGCGGGAACATAGACGCATTTAGGCAGATCAAAAACTAAAGTAACGTTAATATCGCAGATATCGGGAGTAAATGACAACTGCTATGTTCATTATTACATCCAGCAACGAAACACCTCAATCGCTAGGAGACATTCTTATCTTCCCCTGCACTGGAGTCGACACAATGGCGGACTGATGACAGCTCACTCAGGGCGGGTCTAAGGTAAGACGGCGTTGTCAATCAACTATCGTGGGAGGGGCCTGTGCAAAACGACGTCATTCTGACAGGAATCTCAGAACAGCCTGATTTGAGAAAGAGTATTTTAAAATAGGGATTAAAAAAAAAACATTGGGTGGATTTTCATCATTATAGGATGGATGTGTACACACACTTTCAACACACATTTATGTTCAAACAACTTGTAAAGTGAATTTTGCATCCGATGACCCCTTTAAGTATACAAATTTAGTACAGTAATGGTACAATTGCATGGTATTTTTATTAAGCACATGTAAATGTATTTGTATTATACTTAGTACAAAATAAATGCATTTCAAATACATTTTAGTATTTTTTTTTCTCACTAGGGTTAACATGTCTTTACATAGAAATAAATAGGATGAATTTGCATTGCATGCTGACTTTAACATAATGTACTTAATAAGTTAATTACTTATTAGTTTCATTTTTCAAAACACCTGGCTCAACAGCACATGCATTTCCACTGAAGGCCTTAAAACCACACTGAAAGTGAAACAAATAAACATGTATCTGTATTATTTCAGTAACCTTTTACAGTAACCTTTCATTTGGTAATTTGGTCATTGGTAAACTGGTCATTTAATGCACTAGGCATTGCAATGGGTGCTGTAAGAATGAGAGTTTAAACAGCTGATAAAAACATCACAGTAATCCACAAGTTATCCACATGACTCCAGTTAAACATTTAATATTTTGTGGAGCAAGTCCATAATCCATAATGTTTTCTCCAGTGAAAAGGACCATCCTCTGTTGTCCTTTCAGACCAAAATCCACCAACATATTTGCTTAGAACTTTATTGGATTTCTCTCCAGTGAGCTTTTTCACTGGAGAAAGCAATAGTATGGATAGTGGAATGGTTTCAAGTTAAAAAACATCTTAATAGTGGATTTGCTTTCTTTAAAAAAAAATCAGCTTTTTGCTTCAAAGGATGTTAATTGATCGACTGGAGTTATGTGGATTACTTGTGAATTATTGTGATGTTATCAGGTGTTTGAAAACTCATTCTGATGGCACCCATTAATGTTGTAATACTACATTTCTCCATATCTGTTTCAATGAAAAACCAAACTAATCTATATCTTAGACTTTTTTGAACAAATTTCGATTTTTGGGTGAACTATTCCTTTAATTTACTCACCATCATTCAAAAATTATCTTTTTGTCTTAAAAAAATAATAGCATATGGAAAATTGTGCATTTTTGCATGAAGTAACCCTTTAAAACATGAAAGGGTGGTAAGCTTCAGCCTTGTAGTGCGCGCTTGGCTTAACATATCTGCACTGACAGGATGATTTACGTACTGCTTAGAGGATGAAGTGGAGCCGTCCAGATGAACTGGACTGAGAGTGTGGGAATGAGTGCAGGCCAGGGAATGTTAGAGACCTGGAAGTCGATTAACTGTGTATCAAACAGAGGCTGAGTTCTGCCCCTCTGCTGAAGCTAAGCAACAGAGCTTCAAAACACAGGCCGAAGGAGAGGTCAGGAGCCGTTCAGAGAGCCTCCCTCTGCCCTGATGATGGATGTGCACCGTGCTTCCTTTGAAGCCTTCACCAAATTAAAAGAGGGCTACACAAACCCAATGTAAATGTGTAAATACACATAACAGAGTGGGTGGACATTCATCACAGTGAGAAATTTGCATCTATCAGTGAAATAACCCTCAAGCACATCCTCCGTGTATGTCCTAGATTCAGATGGATGTTTTCGGACCAAACTTCCGCAGTGGAATATTTAGTTATACTCCAGATATCTTTTCGCACACTTCATTAATAAGATGTGCAGGCTAAAAATGCTGCCTTGTATTCACTGAACCTTTGAACTAAGGCTAAAGATGATCACAGCGCAGCTATTTGCAAACAGGCCCTCCTGGCTACGAGCCCACAGCCGGGACAAAGTGTTTTATGAGCATTGATAAGAAAATGATTAATTTCAACACATTCGTAAGCTACAAGTCTCAAATAGCCTGTGCGGAGATAAGATAGCAAGGGACACAATGGTTAAGAAGTAGCATTGCAAGGCTAATTTATCATTTCCCTGACATACATGCCATAAGGCAAAACAAGCATTTTTAGGACATAAGCGCTCAGAGTGAGAAAATCAGGCAATCCTGGAGAAATCAGTAACACTTTAGTATAGGGACCAATTCTCACTATTAACTAGTTGGTTATTTGCATGCCTATTATTAACATATTGGCTGTTTATTAGTACTTATAAAGCACATTCTGCATGACCATATTCTACATCCCTAATCCTACCCAATACCTAAACTTAACAACTACCTTACAAACTATTAATAAGCATCAAATTAGGAGTTTAAGGAGGCAAAAGTCGTAGTTAATGGTTATTAAATAGTGAGAATTGGTCCCCAAACTAAAATTAAAGCATGACCAAAAAAAATCTATAATAACATTGTATGAAATGTCATAAAATTTGCATGAGAATGTGGAGCTTATTGTTTAAAGTCATTGTTTACAGTAATAAAAAGAATAATATATAATAATATAAAGAATCGGTGCACTAATCACTGCTGTTCTGTGAGAGAATGAACTGATTGAGTCACGCTGAGTGATGAACCCTTCTTTTGGTCACATTCTGTTGTATTTATAGTGAAGACATCACTTCTGAGTAACCGTTGCTTACATTTATTCAACATAAGATAGCCCAATAAAACAGACAAAGAAGATGGTTTCTGTGGTTCAGTTTCATATTCATCAGATTTAAACAAGTGTTTGATAAAAGCCTTGATTGTCATTATGTCTTGGAAAATGTGAAGAAACATATACAGTGGGGAAAAAAAGTATTTAGTCAGCCACCAACTGTGCAAGTTCTCCCACTTAAAAAGACGAGAGAGGCCTGTAATTTTCATCATAGGTATACCTCAACTATGAGAGACAAAATGAGAAAAAAAAATCCAGAAAATCACATTGTAGGATTTTTAAAGAATTTATTTGCAAATTATGGTGGAAAATAAGTATTTGGTCAATAACAAAATTTCATCTCAATACTTTGTTAAATACCCTTTGTTGGCAATGACAGAGGTCAAATGTTTTCTGTAAGTCTTCACAAGGTTTTCACACACTGTTGCTGGTATTTTGGCCCATTCCTCCATGCAGATCTCCTCTAGAGCAGTAATGTTTTGGGGCTGTCGCTGTCTCTGCAGGTCATTCACTAGGTCCCCCCGTGTGGTTCTGGGATTTTTGCTCACAGTTCTTGTGATCATTTTGACCCCACGGGGTGAGATCTTGCGTGGAGCCCCAGATCGAGGGAGATTATCAGTGGTCTTGTATGTCTTCCATTTTCTAATAATTGCTCCCACAGTTGATTTCTTCACACCAAGCTGCTTACCTATTGCAGATTCAGTCTTCCCAGCCTGGTGCAGGTCTACAATTTTGTTTCTGGTGTCCTTTGACAGCTCTTTGGTCTTGGCCATGGTGGAGTTTGGAGTGTGACTGTTTGAGGTTGTGGACAGGTGTCTTTTATACTGATAACGAGTTCACACAGATGCCATTAATACAGGTAACCAGTGGAGGACAGAGGAGCCTCTTAAAGAAGAAGTTACAGGTCTGTGAGAGCCAGAAATCTTGCTTGTTTGTAAGTGACCAAATACTTATTTTACCGAGGAATTTACCAATTAATTCTTTAAAAATCCTACAATGTGATTTTCTGGATTTTTTTTTCTCATTTTGTCTTTCATAGTTGAGGTATACCTATGATGAAAATTACAGGCCTCTCTCATCTTTTTAAGTGAGAGAACTTGCACAATTGGTGGCTGACTAAATACTTTTTTGCCCCACTGTATACAGTGAAAGCTCACTCATCCAAACAAACATTTTATCCTTACAGTGTTTCTGGATTGAAAACTCCTGATTGGAGCAGAGGATGAATGTTTTAATGCACATTTTGAACGTTATATGCATGCAAGGCCGGTTTCACACTGCAAGCTTGAGCAGTGTGTGAGCAGCGCATATTTATTTTGGCTGTGCATTTTAACAAATGAGTGCATTCACACAGGGAGCAGGAGGAATGCGTGAGCATCGAGCAGGAGCATCACGTGAGCAGCTCTGAAGCCAGGGTTTCAGCACCGAGTCTATTTTTGCTGTGCTGCTCATGCTCAATTAAAGTGACAGCACACGTTTGATGGATAAAATAAATTGATTTTACACAAAGTGCTAAAAATGCACAGAATAAGCACGGGGGAGGGGGGATTATTCCAAGAGTTGAGATATTGTTTCTTCAGTATCAGAGAAATTCATATACAATATACAAAAAATATAAAATTTCCCAGTGTTTAAACAATCTAAAATTTATTAAGAAATGGATAGTTTTATTGAGCAAGCATGTATTAGTTTAATTTTATCGAAAATGACAGTAAGAACAGTAAAGAAATGATTTATATATTAAATAAAGGCTTGAAGCAAAACAGCTGATTTCAGCATTCATAATAATAATGTTTTTTCAGCACCAAATAAGCCATTTCTGAATGATCACGTGACACTGTAAACTGGAGTGATGATGCTGAAAATTCAGCTTTGCCATCACAGTAATAAATTACACTCTAAAATATATTAAAATAGTAAATATTTATTTTAAATTGTAATAATTTTTCATAATATTACTGCTTTTAATGTATTTTATCAAATAAAGGAAAACTTGGTGAGCATAAGAGACTCCTTTTAAAAACATTGAAAAAATCGTACCGATTTCAACCTTTTGAACGGTAATTTTTATAATCAGCAGCATATTGGCAGGCAAGTCAAAACTAGTTTCTTTTGCATGTTTTATAATGACAAGAGGGCTTTTCACATCGAACCCAACATTTGGCCAAAATTTGTGTTTCAGAACGGTCAGCCATGCTATTATGCATACATCACTAGGGGATTTTGTTGATAAATTGTTTTAGATGCTGTTAAAAATCGCATTATTCTAAATGTACTAATATAAAACAGTTACATAATTGCTCATTAGTTCAGAACAAAGATCATTAAGGAATTGATAGCTGATCGTGTGCTGCAGGGCATAGGGGAACTCTGGTGTGAGAATCACAGTTTATTGTTGTCGGGTTTAATTAAGATTTTATCTTGGATTAATCCACTTATATAAAGTTTCCCTCACGGTCACTGTCTCTGCAGATGGTATGAAGTGCATAGAGGAATATTGTTTGGGGGTGGAGGGGTGGCAAGAAATGTCTTTGTAGAATTAATGGCAACACTAACAACAAGCCTTGCAGCAACAACAAATCAAACTTACCCGAGGACTACTGTATGTTACAAATTATATAGTGGCTGACATTATACACTTCTAATGAAATAAAAGGTTCAGTCAGCGAACAATTGGTTATGCTTTATAAAGTTCAGTGTGACACATAGCCTTGTGAACAGAGACCTCACTCAGTTACGGTCTGTTTACACATTTAATGTGGCTGCCGTTCTACTAAATAAAATGAGTTGCTCATATCTAAACATAGCAGCGTTTCTGTTGAGACGTATGAGCTGAAGAGTAATATAAAGTCTCTTTGAAGTTTCACCATGGGTGTTAGTTATGTCTTCTGTTGTGGTGCGAAATGCAGCATTGCACCTTATTATCATAAACAAAAAAGCAGTGAGCTCAGAAGGTTGAGACTGTAACCATGTTAGCGCTAGCATGTGTTAATTTAAAGAAGCAGCTTGTAAAATCTTCATTAACAGATGTCATTGTGTTGTGCTGTGGTTGGAGGCAGGGGTTACATTTGGCCAGAATGATCTTGAACGGTGTTCCGGGAACTTCTGTTCAAAAATTAGGAAAATAATGTTTATTTATATCAAGGCCATCCCTAGCATGGGGCAGGGCTCAGTGTGAGTTACACCATGTCCTAACTAAAGTAAGGCCTCCTGCTAACAATGCCAATGCCAATCAGGGGATTGATTCCCATGGAAAAGCGAGGATTGACGTCTGAAATAAAACGTTAAAAAACAATTTAAAATGTAAATGTGAAATGTAAAAGCCAATTGAAGAGCTTGTTGGTGGCTTCTCTTTGCAAGTGCAATGATCATACATTATTCAACACTTGTTTGTTTACATAAAGGAAACAATAATGTTCAAATAGTGACCTCTAATTTATTTTCAAGATCTGACTTAAATTATCCACTGTCATTTTCACTATGGCTACCAAAATCACACAAAAATGATATTCAAACTCAAATTGAACAATTTTAATTCATAACTCTGATTAACATGGAAAATATACCCTTTGTCACGTTTAGTCACTTCTGGTTAGGACACGTGTTATGATAAGGTCCTCAGAATTGTTATTCGCGATTGCTGTGGGACCCGGCCCAGTTGTGCCAATTGCACCTCAATATGGACGGCTCTGCCATAAAATTGTTAGGGTGGTTTCCCTACAGTGGTTCAGGCTGTAGGATTGCCAAATGACTAAAGAAACATTATCAGCACAATGATATAAAACAATATTTTGTTATGGTTACACTTTAATTGGTTACAAAATAGATGAAGGATGGTAAAACATTTAGTTAAATGCACCCAACATGAATGTAAAATGTTACTTAAGAGAGAGAGGGGGGGGGGGGGGGGGGGGGGGATAGAGAGAGAGAAAGAGAGGGAGAGAGGGAGAGAGGGAGAGAGGGCAGAGCCCCAAGAAGAAAGCGCCAACAAAGAAAAGAGGCAGCAAAGGAAAGAGACAGAGCAACAGCTACAATCTTCTTGATCCCTTCCTTGACCATGTGACTAAAAACCAAACGTGAGACATTCAAACTGACCAATTAGCAGATTACAGCTTCACCCACTGTGCAAAAGGTGTGACAATTAGTAGATCCCCAAAGTATACACATCTTGGCCTACAGGCCTTGATCACTATCAGCACCTTTGTGCCTTTAGGAATTGACCTTTTGTTACGGAAGGTAGGTTTGGGACAGGAAAGCAGAAGTCTTTGATAATTTTTGACCCTACAATATCTAGTTTTTTAAAATGTACTCTTTGTATTCATATTGGTTGGAAGTAATAGAGTACTTTATAGTAAATAATAACATATCTTCCTGTTAGTCTACACTACACTCTCAATATTTTCCAAAAATAGTTTCAATACACAGGGAAAAGGATGTTTTTACAAATATAATGAATTATTAATTCATAAATATTAAATATTTAAGGAGTCATCTCACAGGCCATTTTTACACCATCCCTAACTACACATTAATATAAAAAAATAAATATAGGAAAAAATAAATATAATAAAAATTATCTGATATTTTAAAAGACTTTGACACACAGTAAAAAAGATCTGCAGGGGTCCTCTCTATATCATTTACTTTTTATTTTTTATTTGTTTTAATCATGTTGGTTTGCACATTATTATTTTTTGGTCGTCACATAACTTTAATTTGGCAGACATAGCTGTTTGATTTTTTTTTTATTTATACAAAATAATCTGTTTATCCTAGAAGAGGTCTTTTACCATTTTGGATGAATTAATAGATAGGATGTCATATCATTGAGCCAGCATCATAATATGGTTTCCACATACTGTAGGTCTGAAAGGTTCACAAATGCATATATTTTGTTTATATGACTGCCGGAAAAACAAAGGAAAAAAAAAACAAACAACAGCTGCCGAATACAGTGCATTGCAGCACGCTATACATTTTATGAGTTCACACATTCCCATGGAAATCAAAACCATGATCTTGGTGTTGGTAGCAAATGCTATACTGTCAAACATATAGGAACACTTTAAAAGCTATAAAGCTATAACAGCTCTTCTAAGAGGTGCTGATGTACATTATGTGCAGATCTGCTAATTACAAAGATCTGTAGATCTGTAGATACAACAGTATGATATACACAAAGTAGACACGTTAAGGTGTAAATTGATAGGAGAGTGTGTATTTTCATACATTATGTTAAATTTCAAAGGACATCACATCTTTCTTACAGTAAAGGTGACTAAGTACAGTATGAATGATATACAGTACATTATATCAACTTTCATTATTCAATAAACCCTAACTGTATGGAATGAGGATTAGTAGTTCATTCCTTTAAGCAATGCAGATGTATGAGGTTACGGGTGTGATAAGTGCCATCTGTTTTACATGTTTATGCAGATTTTAAGTCTTTTCTGCATGCTGTCAAATTAATTCACAACGTTCTGAACATTAACAAGAGTATGCATTATCAAAACCACAAATGTTCTAATGTGAAGTGAAATGTTCTAATGTCAAATGTTCTAATGTGAAACGACGAAGCGCTTTGACGTAGTACTGTAAGTAGGCCTAGGTAAGCTAACTAGCTGAGAAATGTTCTGGGAGAATGTAATATATGATCAGCTGGAATCTGTCTATATATCTTCCTCTTACCCAGTCTTAGATCTTCAGTGTGGGTGCCTGTCACTTTTTAATGTTTTTTGAGAATTACAATTACACATAGGCTTCTGACATTTCTCTGCTGATAAATGATCATAGTCAGAAAAGTTTTAGACTTTTAACGAGCCTTACCTTATTTATCACCCAAATGCACACAGTCACATTTGGACATCTGAAGTTATTAAATGAAGGGCCTCACAAATTTTACTTTAGCTTTCAGAGCTGAAACAATATATTATATTCAGATATCTTTTGTGGTCATTTGAGTGGCAATTCATGATCATATTTTTAAACTATTATGCACTATTATACTTTTAAAGCCATTGTTACAAACAGTTGGAGGCATAGCGATGATGTTCATGGTTATTTGGCTTAGTTTCTGATTGTTAAAATGCTTAACCATTTGAGTTACTTGGTGTTGAGTTCTGATGAATTATCTAGTAAATTTCATTGCATGGTCCATTGATGATGTGTGGAGGTGGGCTTTGACAGCTGTCAAAACATCTCATGGATATCGTGTGCAAGAAAGAATGGCTATGATAATTTTCTGCAGATGTCAGGATAGCGCTGACATATGGGTCCTTGGTTACACCTGTTCTGCATTTGATGCGACTATGATTTCACTGCACAGTTTTGCTTCCAATAGACATGAAAATTATTATGGGAAAGAAGTGTTTTGTATCTTGCTAACAGCTGTGGATTTGTAGGATTATCAGATTCCAAAACATTAATAAAAATCAATGTAAATATGTAGAACTTTTCTGAGCCCTCACCCAGACTTTCAGAAATCCCAGAGACCCATAATGCAAAAAAAAAAAAATGCTGACAATTTATTCTAAATTGTTAATTTGATATATATTTTTTAACTGTTTTATATGCTGTACTTTTTTTGGACACCCTGTTGAAAATCCTGGGTGTAATTCCACGTCAATAAGAAGTTTGAAAAGTCAAACTTTAAAAGTGAAAAAAAGAAGAAAACAGGAAACAGTAAAGGAGATGGTTCCTCAACAGTAAATGGGACTTTTAGCCCTACAATCTCCTTCAATGGATTATGAGCTTTGCTTTATCAGTAGATTAAGACACCTTGAGGTGTAGAATTTTAATGAGGATACTGGGCTGTGTTCTGTCTGTCAGGCTAAAGCACTTGCAGGTTTAAAATAGCTCAACAGTCCCCACAACAGAGGATTTATCTCACAGCAGAAAAATTATAATATCTATCCATAAATCTCTGCCCACTCAACACTACTACCCAGCTTCAAATGCTTGTCCTATTTTTTGTTGGAAGTTACTAAATAAGTTACAATACAAACTTAATACTTTTTATTTTCAGACAATGATTATTGTAATTATAATGTAATTAACTCTTAATTATATCGTAATTATATCTCTTTTCATGAACATTTCCATTAGTACTGTGAAGTGAAACCAGAATTTGTATGTGGATCTGTTGCAATGATAAAATTACTTGCTTCTCTATCTCAGATAGAACTGGATATAGACAGGGCCAGAAGTGTATTAAAACGAAATAAAAAGTCAATTCTAGAACTCAATTCCATTTATAGTTTCCATAATGTTTAATAGTTAGGGGTCAGTAAGATTTCTTTGTTATATTCACCAAGGATGCGTTTATTTGGGTCAAACATACAGTAAAAACAGTAACATGGGAAATATTAATACATTTTAAAATGTGATGACAAAGCTGCTAAAGAAACATGTATTTTTATTATTAACATCGAATGATACAGTTGTGCTACTTAATGCCAAATCTTTGAATGGTATTGCAAATCCATCTGGTTTAATCTTCTTACAACCTTTCTGAACCTAAAATAACAGTAATAAAATTATGAACTTGAAATCACACAATGCACATTTTCATAATAAAGTTCACATTTTAGTCATATTGGCTTCACAGACTCACCACTGCATTGTAATTCATTTTTAATTTTCATTAAACATTTTTATCATTGTGCTTGGTGGATTATGAGTGATTTTATTTTATTTTACTTTTCGGTAGAATGTATTCATTTTGAAATCATAATGGGTTTTCAGCTTTGGGCACATCCCTAGTTTGCATATGTTCGAGAATTTCTTGTCTTTCTGTATTAGCATCCTGTGTCCAAACACTTGATTGTAATAGCTGTAAAATCCAAGTGCAGCTGTTCCAAAACAAATGGGTTTGGTTTTTATGCAAACGTAATAGAGAAACCAACTATCTCAGTCAGCTTCTCATTTAAGCCTGGAGTGCTGTGAAACGTTCTCCCCTGGCTTGCTCTGTCCCGTTAGTGTAGACTGAGGGCACTTCCCACCCACCAGGATCAGGGCCCAGCCAGCAACAAACAATCCTACAGCTCCGCAGGGCTGGAATGAATGTGGCCTCCTCTAGATCAGTGAAGTCTCTTGTTGTAAAGCAAGCGTGCCACTATTACAAATGCTCGTATGACACGTGATTAATACTTCTTCAATGCTAAGGTGACAAATCGAACACTGGAAGCCTTTTCCTTGGCATTTTTTTTTTCCTCTTTCCTCTTGTTCTTGCCACACACTGGGGGATCATGAAGGGAGGGAGGATTGAATACTTCACCCTTGTGATAAATGGTGGCATGAATGAGGCTGGGAATGTTACGGCTCTGGACCAGGTCATAGTTACACCACTGTTGTCTAATCGATCAGCACAAGGTCTGAGTTATATGAGTTCTGGCAGAGAGCAGGTCTTCCAGACACTCACTGTAAACTCATCGTTTTTCTTACAGTAATATGTTCTGCTAAGTTCTACACACCAGTGAGGAGATGGAGAAAGAGTTGTCGCCTGTTCCTCATGAGATGCTTTGGTGAGCTGGTGGCTAATTTGAATAAATTCCAACAATCTCATTTGTACGCTTTAGAATATTCTGCTTACAACCAACTAATGGTTATTTATTGATTGATTGATTGTTTGATTGATTGATTAAAAAAAAAAAAATCTGAAATGTCCTTATAAATCACATTCATACATACTAGCCATTTCTCAAGAGATTGGTTTCGATAATTATTTCATGCTATTTACCTGGTAAACTGAGTTCACATATTATTTACTGTATTTAGCCCCGAATAGAGAGGTGTATCATGAATCTGTTGTGATTTCACAAGCCATAATAGGAGTCATTTGCTTTTTAAAAAATGTAATCATTGACTAAAAATAACTGTTTCATATGTGTAATCGTGGAGCTGACACAAGCAGTTTGCTGTGTAAGTATTATAATTAACGCTGTTTACAATGCTGGTGCAAATATCAAGCGTTTTAATGTGTTTAAATTACTGAAGCATGAGCATTTTTAACTCATTTTATTGGTAGCTTTTCAGAGATGGCAGCAATGAGGGCATATACAAAAACCATTTTAGATACTTTTGTATAAAAAATTATACTTCACCTTTAAGCAATACAAATAAATAAATACATAAAAAAACTCATGCTTTCAGACTAATAATATCAAATTATGTATAAAATATCTCTCTCTTTCAATTTTATAATGTATCTTCTCTACAATTGTATGCACTTTCTTGTACATGCATAGGAAATAACACTACATATAAAATACAGATCCTTTTGGCAAGAGGAAACCATCTATCAATACTTTACACATTCAAAGTAAATAATTAAAGTGGAAAGAGAATTGATGGCAAAGAAAGAAATGGTTCAAAAGTAATAATAATGAAAAAATAAAAAATATTCACAATCTCACAGCAGCTAGCCAAGCCACAGTTAACCTGAATTAGCCCACTGGGTAATTTTTTTTTCATTTCAATATCAATTATTTCTTGTCAGGGGCAACTGCACACACTGTATAGATTAGCAGCCGTCCAAATGTATCTCCAGAAGCACTGCAGTAATGCTCTTCGACAGTATTACTATTTAAACAGAAATTATATTAGAATTTAATAAAATTGTATGCATATTACTCATGTTTTTTTATGTGAATTTACTTGAGCTGCACAATGTAATATTAGTTTTTCTTTCCTTTGTCTTTTCTCTTTCCTTTTTAAATTTTTCCCTTTTCTTTCCACAACTATTGATAAATAATTCACCTTTGGTAAGGGATGGCTGGTTTCCCTACCTTGCAGCAACTGAATGTGTGTATATCTGTACCGATGCACACAGTGGACTCAAAACATATATGAGTAAATAAAACAGACTTTGTCAATGCTGGATTTGGATGGTTCAGCTCTTGCTTTCTAGTTGCTCTGTAGTCGACCTGTTTACAGTGCTTTGCCTGGTCCAGCTTCTAGCCTCAGGGCAGGTTCAAACTCCTGCCTACATATCAATACAACCAACTGAGACGTCCATGAAATATTGACCATCTGATCACACACTAGAGATGGCAGTACGTCAAACAAGACCAGCCTGACCTGCACAAAGGTCAATGATGCAGGATGTCAGTCCATTTATCATTTAAATTGTGTTTAATAATGAGCCTATAATCTACTGTAGAGCTGCTTTACAGCTAAAATTGAAGTTGGTTCATCGTTTATGAATTTTTAAACCTTAACTGAAAAGGGAGGAAAAAAAAGTTCGGCAAAAGGCGGGATCGAACCCCGGTCGATCACGTCAAAAAAAATCAAAGGCACACACTTATCCATCTGCACCACTGGAGCCAATAATTCACAGCCACTTTTAACTAAATGTAAATAGACACCCTGTATTTTTTATTCCAGAGTAAGGGCAATTCATACAATACATTTAAACTGAGCTACTTTAATACCACCTCCGAACATTCTACCACGACTCTGCTATTCTTCGGCAGGTTCTTCCCTGTATATGTTGATTGACAGATGTCTCGTCCAGTCAGCGGTGAGTAATCCCAAACCAATGGCGCTGTCTCAAACTATACCTACCTTTTCCGGTTTGTCTGATTTGTCGTTGTGTTTTCTGACTTGTAAATTTGTTTTCGGATTTGTCGTTGTGTTTTCTGACTTGTTATTTTGTTTTCCAATTTGTCATTGTGTTTTCTGACTTGTTATAATGTTTTCTGAATTGTTGCTGTGCTTTCTGAATTGTTATTTTGTTTTTTAGACTTGCATTTGCATTTGTAATTTGTTCTTTTGTTTTCATAATTGTGATTTGCTTTGCACTTCTCGGCCACCGTATTATTATCCTCCATTTGTGTTAAACGTCCTCATGCTGATTGAACACGTACAGTCCTTGTCCAAGACTCCCAAATAAGGGATAGTTCACTCAACAATGAAAATTCTGTCATTATTTACTCACCCTCATGTCATTTCAAACCTTTTTTTTGTTCGTTTTTTTGTGGAACAAAAGAAAATATAATGAAAGTCAATTGGGTCCAAACAACATTAGACCCCATTGGCTTTATTTTATGGACTAAAACACTGAGACATTCTTCTTTTCTTGTTCCACTGAATAAAGTGTGTCAGTCAGGTTTGAAACAACATTAGGGTGAGTAAAATATGACAGAATTGTAATTTTTTTGGGTGAAGTATCCCTTCCAAGTCTTATATTTGTAATCTACTTCATGTGTACTCAAATATGAAACTGAGGCTGTGTTTACACTTGGCATTAACATGCGATTACCATGATCCATTCAAGCAGATCGGATCGTCAGTCAGCTGACTTCTCTGTCTGGATAACTGATCGGATCTGTCGTTCTCGCGCAATATTTAAATAAGTCTGCAGAGAATGGCCCCGGTGCAAAGTCTACCGGAAGTGGTGGGTTTTCTTTTTTAAAATATTTTCAGTCGCGGGACATTTAACAAAGGAAAATAACTGTACGAGTCTCCCTAAAGCTCCACGGCCTCTCTCTTCTGACAGTTCGTGAGAGAGGGGGTTGGGTTTTACGTGACATCGACCTGTGAATGCAGACACAATGGCTGGATTGCATTTACATTACATTGAGATCCGATCACAATGCGTCCTCGACTTCCTCTGGAGCAGGACACGCTGATCGGATAACATTCCGATCGGAAGTGCGTTTACACTTGTCTTTTCAATGTGTATGTGGACGACATCTGGATACAGGTCACATGTTAATGCCAAGTGTAAATGCAGCCTGAGAGGTTGCCATTTCCATAAAGGCTCCTGGAGCTGTTTAATCTGCTCCAAGTGAAGCATTACAGACACCCTGGAAAGCCATTTTACCATTTTATGAGCTGGACTAACGTTAAAAACGGATGGTTAGAGGTAATAAGTAAGGGTCATCCAGTCATGATGGAGATGATGATGAGAAAATTTGTTCTTCAAAGCGCGATCTGACTTGACGGTGACTTTCACATTCTTTACCCGTTCCATTAATCAGTAGTGAGTCCATCTTCAGTGCTGTCAGTCGGCAAAACGGGCGGTCGATGGCAAAACGAACGAGTCTGTTCAAAGCATAGTCTGCTCAAATAATTATGGGTTGTCAGTGCCTACTCTGTTGGTTGGAGTGACTGGTTTAATTGCTTGGACAGAATCTAGAGTGGGGTGAGATTTCAGGACAAGCGGGAGACCTCTTAAAAGCCATTCACCTTTTCCCCATGAACCGAATAATTATCGCAAGTGAGCTTCTCTCAGTGTTCTGCAATCTTTTTCATTCACAGTTTCAAGAAACTATTGATTTCAAGAGTTTCTTCTTCCTTGGGCAGAAAAGCTGGAGGCTCGGTGTGTTTTTCAATGCCTGTATGTCAAATCAAAATGCATCTAAATAAACCCTAATGATGATATTTAGACTGAGCTTCTTGAAGTGTTTGAACTACAATCACTTGAACTCTTTGTATTAAAATGATACATTTCTGTCATTATTTACTCATCCTTATTTCATTTCAAATCTGTGTGACTTTCTTCTGTGAAATATATTTTAAATAACTGTTTTTTGTCCATATAATAGTATAATAAAAGGTCCAAAACAACAATAGTTTTCATTTCAATATTAAAGGAAGGGTATAGGGGATTTGGTTCAACAGCATTTTTTGTTACGCTGGTTGAAAGTCTCTTCACATCCTTATAGCAATCACTAAATTAAGTGGTCTAAATGTATGTATTTATGTCGTCTGTGGAAGGCGTTGGACCATAAAATGTACGTCCAATCATATCCCTCGGTCCGAGGGCTACGATAGGCTGTGCTGCTTGCTTGCCAACATATGCATTTTAATACCTTCGTGCACCCTGATCGTGCAGACACAATAGTGTGATCAGTGGGGTCTATTAGGCTATTGCAGTCTGAGTGAGAATGGAATGCTCTTATTATAGTAATATTTTGTACTGCAATGTTTTCTCACCGGTGAAGGAGACATGAGGTATCTGACAGAGTTGCATTCAACTTTCCACTTTCAACTTTCAACGTCGTCTCTCATTGCCTCTGGTCTGTCTGTGCGTGTTCTTGTGTTTTGGTGGAGTTGTGGCTTTGGAGAGTGATTTGCAGGGAGGATGAGATCTTATGCTTTCAAAGCTAGCTTGCTATTGCTAGCCTCTCCAAAATCACCTACCCTACCTTTAATAATAACAATAATAATAATAATAAAGTTGTAGGGGGAAATTTTTGACTCTTTACTTTAAATCTAACTCAAAAAAACTGAATATACACTTATCATTTCAGTTTTTGGAACATGTGTATGTTTATGTTTCTTCTGAACTGATGGAAACTTTGCATGCATTAAGGTCCTTTTGTGTATTTGAATAAACTGATTAAATGGGCCAATGTTTTCAGCCATAATTCATTGTTATGCACCATAATGGAGTCGGTAGATTGAATCACATCATTTTTCAGTTGAAGCGGGCTAGTAGTCATGTGTTGGGCTTTGAATGATTCAAAGTCGTTCATCATATTAATGTAAACTAATAAAGTAAATACGTTTCATTGCATGGTTCTTATGGAACTTATATGTTGGTTTTTATGGTTTATGGGGAATCTCCATAGGCGTAATGGTTTTTATACTGTACAAACTGTATTTTCTATCGCCCTGCCTACACCAACCCTACACCTAAACAGGAAACTTTCTGCATTTTTAGATTTTCAAAAAACTAATTCTGAATGATTTATAAGCCTTTTGAATTACGGGGACACTGAAAATGTCCTCATAAATCACCTTCTTGTTGTAATATCTATGTCATACCCATGTCATTATGCACATTTGTGTCCTCATAAACCACATAAACATACACACACACACACTCACAAAACAGCATACTGTTAGGTACTGTTCTGCTGGTATTGACTCTATTGACAAACAACAGCATTTCAGACTACAAATATTTTAGCAGCTGTAGTCTCCTGTTGAGGTTTGCCAGCATTCATCATGTGAAGTATAAGTGTGTTTCCTCAGCACTTCTGTAAAATGATGGACTGCATTGTGAAGCTGACAGCATGAGCGAGTCGATCTGAGGATGGTGCCAGACGACTTACATGAGGCAATACTTGAGTTACAAGCTTGACTTTATATTTAGTGGGATGCCACTAACAGGTCTTGTTCGACGTTCAGCAATAAACTTTACAAACTTTAACTTTGCTTGGAATGATACTCTAATAATAGCAATGTAGAAATGAGAGCGAGAGAGCGAGTGAGAGAGAGAGAGAGAGAGAGAGAGAGAGAGAGCATTTACAATTCAAGTATGTTGATATTTAATAATTTATTTAAAAATATTAATAAATATATACAGTTTATATGTGTTTACATTTTAAGCGGTGTTTTCTGTTGTTTTTAAATGCAGAACACTGCATATAATCTCTTTAAAAGGTTGAAATTGGCTTCCCTTTCATGGGAACTTCGAACTGCATCCTCTAGGGGTCGCTATGTTCTCTCTTTAACATCATCTGATCCAGGGGCCAGTGCTCTGCTGGGTTCAGCCCAGGAAGAGCAGGAAATGGATGAAGAGAGCGAAGAAGCTGAGGCTGAGCCTTCTCAATCCTCCTGTCCTGCGTATGATGAGCTTTTAGAGTTTATGGATCGCACCACGGCGAGGCTTGACTTGCCGTGGAAGCGAACTAAGGAAGGGACGTCGCAAGATCGTCTCGAGGAACGTTATCTTTCTGGCCATAACCTTCCAGCTCAGGTGAACCTTCCTTTCCTTCCTGATCTCCATACTGAGATCGAGAAGGAATGGAAGAGGCCGTTTTCCTCACGCATCCATCTGTTTCAGCATACCAGTTATGCGAACATCGAGGCGATGCGTGAAAACGGCTATGAGAAAATGCCTCCTGCAGAAGAGACGCTAGCTAGCTATCTCTCTATGGGTGAGACATCGTCTCTCAAAACTCCCTCCTTGCCATCCGTGCCCCTTCAAGCTGCATCTAAATTGAATGGCAGGGCATACGCAGCAGCAGGTAAGGCTGTTGCTTCGCTGCACACGATGGCGGTGCTCCAGGCATACCAGGCTGACCTGCTGAAAGACCTGGGTAAAGGCGAGGGCCTTTCTTCTGATGAGATGACTGAGTTGCGCCGCACCACGGATCTTGCTCTCCGTGTTACTAAGCAGGCTGCCTCTGCCATGGGCAGATCTATGGTGGCAATGGTAGTAATGGAGAGGCATCTGTGGGTAAACCTGGCAGACATTGGGAAGAAAAAAAGGGG
>NW_015506441.1:122541-127138 GCF_001515645.1 Sinocyclocheilus grahami | reverse complement strand
GACGTCATGGCTGTCGCCGGCCAACGAGTTGGTGTTTTTTCAATGTATGCTTCAGACACGGGTCACGACGAGGCGTTCCCCATAGCGACCCCTAGAGGACGCAGTGTCTCGTTCCCTACTCAGGGAACCATGGTTACATAAGTAACCTGAGACGATTTGTTTCGCAGTCAGTGAAGAATAAATCTAAGAAATACGATCAAACGAATGTGACAATTAGAAAAAAAGCACTGATTTTGTGCTTTCAAATAAAGCCACTGTTTCATATCACATTTGCAATTATTTAATCTAACTTCAGTGACAAAATTTACACAGGAGACTGAACATGAACTGAAATGTTCCATTAAAAGGACAGCTAATCTGCTGAATTTTCATAGCAATGAGAAAAATAGTTATTAGTTTTCTTCAAGGGCCTATATTAGATATTTCCTGTGATAATAGAAACCTGTAAAAGGATATTTACCACTGTGTATTCCATACTCCCATTATGCTTAAATTGTGTCTTGCTCTAAATTATTTAATTATTTTATTCCTGTATCTGATGTCACTGTGTTCCCAATTGTGTATTCCAAAAAATAAATAATGAATTATGTGAGTAAATGCATTTTCCTAAGAAAAAAAGGAAAGTAAATATTACAATGTGAATATTTGAATATGTTTCAAATATTTGAATGTGTTTATTCCCTACAGTTTATTGCCTGTTTATAGTTTGTTGGGATTTTGGGAATCACTCTTCAGACAAATTTTGAACATTATAAAATGTTAAAAATGAATTTGTGTAAAGTACGTTCAGCAAATTTAAGATTACTATTAGTATTTCAGTCACCAGGACCGAGTCTGCAAGAAGAATGTGAATCCTTGTAATTTATTTGTCAAAGTGCATAAACAATGGTGGGTAAACAACAGCACACTTTGAGCAATCTGAACATTCATTGTCAGCGGTAGGGAGTCAAATTACATAAAGCATTTCTCAAAAGTATAGTCTCTGTCAGTCTTTTCTTGAAAGTTGACATTGGATGACTTTACCAAGTATGAAATTGTTTAAAGTTGTACTGCCCTTATAAAAAAGTAACTGCAGTTTTTTTTAACAGCATAGTACAAGTGAGCTGAATTGGATGCTTTCTTCCTGACTTACTTTCTTCTGTGGAACACCAAGAAGTCTGTTACACCTTAAAAAAATAAAGGTTTCAAAATGGGGTTTTCACAGTGATTCCATAGAAGAACCTTGTTTTTTTTTTGGTTTCCTAAAAAGACTTTCAGTGAACAGTTCTTAAAAGGACCATTTTGTGAAATGGAAAGTTTCCATGGATGTTAAAGGTTAATGGAACCATCAAGGCCAAAAAAAGAACTTATATTTTAAAGGGGTCATATGATGCTTTTTTAAAGATCATTATTTGGTGTAACAGAATATGTTGACATGCTTTAATGTTCAAAAAACACATTATTTTTCAAATACTGTACATTATTGTAGGTCCTCTATGCCCCGCCTCTCTCAAACGCTTAGTTTTCTACAAAGTCCCTCATTCCGACAAGCTCAGTCTGCTCTGATTGGCCAGCTGACCCAGTGCACTGTGATTGGCCGAACACCGCAAGCACTCGTCGGAAATGTAACGTCCCTTACCATAATCGCGAGCTTCATCTTTCAAAATAAATGTAAAGACAGAGCCCGAAAGGGGAACAGAGTCGCATGACAGACACAGTGAAGAAGCTGTCCACTTTGATGTGACATGCTCTCTCTCGCTCGCTCTCTCTCTCTCTCTCTCTCTCTCTCTCACACACACAGACACACACACGTCACAGCAAAGTCAGAATTACCTCCTCTCCTAGGTTCACGAAACGGTTGTCCATAAAATGCATTGCTGTTCTGTTGTAAGTAATCTTAAAGATTCCTAAATGCATCTACTTTCGGAAGGCCAAATAAAGTGCTTTTGCTCTCGCCTAGAAACACACAGCGTCTCCCTGACATGGCTGCTTCAACACTAACCACGCCTTCTTTCTTTGCGTGCACATTTCGGCGACATTATGCAAATATTTCCACATAGTGAGGTAGACATGTGGGGGCGTGTTAGAACGAGTCATTTTGGGGGGAGAGTCGGCAGAGCGTGGCAGAGTCTTAACTTTGATAAAGGATATCTCTTTGGTTTTGAGACTTTAGTCTTTCCAACTTCAGGGATCTTATCTATGCACAATCAGCTTGTAACACTCCAAAGAGAAAGGAAAACTTGAAATCGCATCATATGACCCCTTTTAAAGAGTGTAAGGTCAAATGTTGTTATGAAACCGTTCTGAAACATTCTTTAAAATATCTTTTGTTCCACAGAAAGTATCTAACTATTTACTTAATTTACTTTTAAATTCGGGTTAGTACTTATATTATTTGTATACATTTTAGTGAAATGGTTATGTTAGTTCTGTTAGTTTTAGTAATCATGTTTACTGAATCAGTCAAGGAATCAACATTATGTGACAGTTATGGCTCAGTTGATTGGCTCAAGAAGGTCAATGTTTGCATGAGCAAAGATGGCAGATTTAAACTGTGTAATTCCAGGGGTTTATGCACCAGCCAAACAATGGGCTAACGAATAGATTTTTCCAAGAATTATCATCTTCCTGGATCCAGAATGATTTCAGCTTTTGCTCCAGGAGTCAAAAGCATAGTAGGTGGTGGCCGGACACAGACCTATACTTTTAGTTTTATTACGCGGCAAACTGCATCTAATGATGGGCCAGACCGTCTCCCCTTCAGTTATCACCCCACGGAAAATAAGCTGCTTTGGCATCGTGCTGAGCTTACGGGATTGTCGGTCCTAAGTAGTGATGGATCCTGGAACCTGGAGGAGTTTCTGGCTCTATCATCCAGGACCAATAGAGGAGCAATCGGCACGCAGCTGCCATGTGCATGGAGTATGATAAGCTCACATGTACAATCGTTTTGAGTCAGACTAAAGCAAACAACTCTCAGTGGCCTACAAAGTCACTTCCAAGAATAAACTGTAAAAGCTCTGTCAAATGCATTCAAACACTTTGCCATTAACTTACTTTTTACATTTACAAGCTCTTTGGGTCGTGCTGGATGACTTCTACATAATATTTACATATGAATTTGCATCCTACATCTGCGGGGAGCTATTGATTATGAAACAGCCGAATTTATCATTGGTATTCATGCCAAAGCTATTGATGAGCTCTTCTTTCGCACCCTCTCCAGCTAATTTGCATTTAAAATCTCATTTTTATGAAGGTCAAGACCATTTATTTCAGGCAGGATAGGTACTCTTTTATGTATAGACTTAATGGAATATGAATCATGTTTCCACCTGAGACATGAACGGATGCACTGCTGACATTTCCAGAATCCAGCTTTTGTAATAATGGCATAATTTAGTGTTTGATGAATGGTGTGAGGATTACAAGGAGGTCAGGAACAACTCGCACATCATTAACTGTTTCCACTGTTAAATTGTCGGCAGTGACTTGGATTTGATAAATGTACAATTATCGCAATCAACCATTTTTTTTCTATTGGCTACAACTGACACGCATTGGATGCTATTTCACAGAGTAATCACAGATGACTTTAGATTTATTTTATGTAGTCAAGCAGGAAATTGTGACAATATGGTTCATGCTTATTCATAGTCAAGCCTTTTGCCACATGCAACAATAAATGTTCTGTAATTTGTATTAATAAGGTGATATAGTAGATGTATTGTAGTTTAGTTATGTATAACCATGGAACTAATGATCTTTCAGGTTAAATATCCTATTCTATTGGCAAAAAAGTTATTCTGTCATAAATCCTATTAGCATGGGCTTGGGATTGGTATTATCTGGGGACCTCATGTGATTTAGAAATGACCATTCAGCAAATATGTATTACATTGATCAATAATGACAGTAAAGACATTTGTTACAAAATATTTCAGCCACACTTTATTTTAAGTTCCAATTCTCACTATTAACAAACCATTAACTCTGATTGTTACGGGGCTGACGAGACGTGAGACTTGCGGATCCATTCGCAGAGCTTTATTAGACACAGAGACGTGGTCATACAGCAGGCATGGGTCAGATGAGGGCAAACAGGTATATGGTGGGCAAAACACAAGAATAGTCCTAGAGCTAGCACAGGTCGGTCAATGAATAGGAAAGTTCGTTGACCGGATTCGTGACACTGATGTGTGCCTCAGTAAACTCCTCATTTACTGTTTATTAATAGTTAATAAACAAGGCAGTTGTTAAGTTTAGGTATTGAGTAGGATTGGGGATGTAGGATATGATGATGCAGAATATGTGCTTTATAAGTACAAATAAACAGCCAATATGTTAATAATAGGCATGCTAATAAGCAACTAGTTAATAGTGAGAATTGGTCCCTAAACTAAAGTGTTACCAAGATTTCTATTTTATATAATTACGTTGCACTTTGTATTCATTAAAGAATCCTGAATGTTTCCACAAAAATATTAAGCAGAACGTCTCGGTTATGTATGGTAACCCTCGTTCCCTGAAGGAGTGAACGGAGACGTCACGTCAGATGACCGACGAAATTGGGATCTCGCTTAGAGGGACCAATCTACTTCGAGTGTAAACTAAACGA
>NW_015506441.1:95541-122100 GCF_001515645.1 Sinocyclocheilus grahami | reverse complement strand
AGCCATCCACGAAAGCCACCTCAGCGTGCTTCATGCCCAGGCATGAGAGGCAGCGATCATGACCATCACCCAGCACCAGGTAACGACCGCATCCAGAACGCCCGGGTGATACGTTGTCTATAGCAAGACCCACATCGTCTTTATAAAGACGTAACGTCAAGTTTGCTAAGCAACGTCGTCTTTAAAAAGACGCACCTGAAATTGCTCTTTTAGGGGAAAAAGCTCTTTTAGCGTGCTGAGGTGCACAGGGGAGATGATCATCTGCAACACAAACAGGGGGTAGTGCAGCCTGATGTGTGCAACCCACTCAACACGGGAAACCACCACCGCTGAAGCGCCGTCTGCCAACACGAAGAGCTCTCCAAGAGCGCGCTGAACTCGTTCAGTCTTCTTCTCTCAGTAGAGTAGTCAGGAGCAGAATGATGTGATCGCTCGCCTCCGAATCGAAAAGCTGAATATGCGCTGCATCTGCTGCCTACTTATACTCACACTGTGATCAGCAGCAGCTGGATGCAAAAATCGCATGCCAATGTGCATTGGCTCGTTTAGTTTACACTCGAAGTAGATTGGTCCCTCTAAGCGAGATCCCAATTTCGTCGGTCATCCGACGTGACGTCGAGAGTGACCGACTGAAAGGGAACAACTGTTTTCAACATTGATAATAATAACGAATGTTTCTTGAGCATCAAATCAGCATGTTAGAATGATTTCTGAGACACTGAAGACTGGAGTGATGGCTGCTGAAAATTCAGCTTTGCCATCACATGAATAAACAAAATTTTTAAATATATTAAAATGGTAAAAAAAAAAAAGAGTTAATTTAAACAGTAATAATTTTTCACAATTTTACAGTTTTTTTTAATCATATAAATCCAGCCTTGGGGAGCAGACTTCTTTCAAAAACACACAAAAAGTCCTAACATTCCTATACTTTTGAATGGTAGTGCACATACAAAAGCAAAATGCTGAAATTTAGATTTATTTTTGACGGGGTGAATAAATAACATAAGACGGTTGACCCTGAGTGGTCAGCTAAATATCTACAGTGGATCTAAAATATGAATAGTTAATTATAACTAGTTATGGTTAATTATTCATATTTCCCATGAGCTGATTCGCTACATGCATATTTAGGGGAAGTCGTGGCCTAATGGTTAGAGAGTCGGACTCATAACCCAAAGTTTGTGGGTTCGAGTCTCGTACCGGCAGGAATTGTAGGTGGGGGGAGTGAATGTACAGTGCTCTCTCCCACCTTCAATACCACGACTGAGGTGCCCTTGAGCAAGGCACCGAACCCCCAACTGCTCCCCGGGCGCCGCAGCATAAATGGCTGCCCACTGCTCCGGGTGCGTGTTCACGGTTTGTGTGTGTTCACTGCTGTGTGTGTGCACTTTGGATGGGTAAATGCAGAGCACTAATTCCGAGTATGGGTCACCATACTTGGCCACATGTCACATCACTTTCACTTTCATATTTTAAAAACGATAACTGTGGTAAAGGTGCTATATCAAGCTATAAAGAGGTATGTTGTCTAAGTGTCACCTGCTAAACATAAAATGTCATAATTTTCACAAAATTTCAGACTAATCTGTAAGTCATAATGACTAAGCCAATGCAAAGTGACATCTGGTGAATTGAGATGACTGCAATCCTTGTTATTACACATCAAGTAGAAAAGAGCATAATCAAGATCTTCATCTAATCTAGCTAATAATCCTTTTATAGGCTTTGTAAAAGCTCATCCATTTGAGGCCATACTAACCAAAATCCTACTCGCTCTTTTTTTCTCTTCCCCTCCCAATCCTGTTAGTTAGTGTGAGGGGCTTCATTAGTCCTATTTCATTATGCTGTATAATTGAATCATATCCCGCTTTCTGTGGCTGTAATGGTGTTTTAGACTCTGCAGTGAAACTCCTTTGTGGAACTGGTCCAGGTAAGGTCACGAAAAGCATGGTGGAACACAGAATTAGCGCTAATGCTCTCTGTTATGTATTTAATACATCACATATTTTATGAAATGCTGTGGATATTTTGGAAATAGAGGATTAAACACAATGCTAGTTGTACTTAGATTTTTAATAGTATTTTAATATATAATAAAGACTTATAATACAGAATATATGTCACATTTTTCCATTTTGTGGGCAACATGCATCAGGTGGGCTTCCTGTCTGAGGCTAATATTACTATTTTATATAAACACATTTCTGGAAAAAACATTTCAAATGCATGAGTAAAACATTCAACACAATTAAATTATAACCATGTCCGGACTAGAGAGACATAACACATTTTTTTCCCCCATTAGATAATGTTTAATGTTGGTAAAAAGTTTTTTTTTTTTTTTAGACACAAGGCTTCATCCACATTTATTTTCTTTAAACTAAACACTAAATGTGATTTATATGTTATTTTTCACATTCCCCCAAGCACCTCATTCATTCATTCATTAGTTCGTTCATTCATTCATTCAAATTATGTTTTGAGAGGAGGTTCTGCTTTGTGTCAGTGTTGAAGTTATATCATGCACAGTATTTGCATTCATACTTTCTTCGAACCTATTAAAGGGATGAATTTAATGGTGGATTATATTGCCCTTATTGCTTTCAGTTGCCTCACTGCATAAAAAAAAACTGGCATAAGCCCATTTGTTCTGTGTATGAATATGTAATGCTAACATAAAATTAAAGCCCTGAGTCCTGTCCATGCTTCAGAAGTCTACTTATTAAATATTGATTTCTTACCCAAACAAATGTTGATGTGCAGCATGCTTTGAGCTTGAAATTTTGGGTTACTAGAGGACTGAGATGTTTGCTATAAAAGGAAACAGAGCTAATACAGACATAAATAAATATACAGAAGAAAACTGACAAAGATTAATCTGCATCTGAATATTTTTGTATCAGAAGTTGTTTTTGTTTATTATCAGTTGTTTTGTTAATTATCAGCTATGAACTGTGACTTTATTGTCACAGTGGTTTTGTTCTTAGGGAGGATATAATTGTTAATTAACACATTGTGAAGTATTGAGACGCCTGGAGTCACAGAAGACATTCATGGTGAGAAGTCTTATCAGTGTCTTTGTTTTTTGGGGGTGTTTTTTTTCTGCTACAGTAAAACATTAAGTTACAGTTACATTATGTTGATGTTCGAGCGACCCACAGCTAAAAATGTTCACTATTTGCTAAAAGTTACTGAAATTCTGTGTTTTTAGTTGAGCTTGATCTCATGCATAGGCCTCTAGTCTAGTATGAATAATCAGAGCGACTTATAAACAAATGTATTAATGGTAAGAGTGTGAGAGAAAGAGAAAAATTATATACTTTCATTTATATATTTAGAAAAAAACAACCATGATAGATAGAATTACTGCAAAATCAAAAACTTTGAAACGTGTTATCAAATGTTTGTGTTTTCAGGCCCCCAAGCATTGTTGTTATGAACAGTCAAATTGAAAACATCTGATTACACAAATACTTATTTTCTCTAGTAGTGGTTTTGTAAAACTTAAATCAGAATCTTTTTTCTTTTTCAATGTGTTAAATACTATCCAGTCTCAGAGATTTTTTTGTTGTTTTTAGAAAACAAACCATCTCACACCATACCTTATTTATCATTAGACACATCCTGTCGAGTCAGCTGGTGATTTCTTGACATTTTAGCTGTTAAAATGCCACGTTTGTGACTTGATATTAGAAATTGGACAGAATAATGGTGGAATAAAGGAAATTGGAAGAAAAGGGCAGAAACACAGACACAGTGTGAGCGTGAAGGCAGAGTACTACTGCAGACAAAATCGCTTGAAATCTTGACTTGGTAATAAAGAATTTTATTGCCTTGGCAGTGGGATTTTCATAGTCACATTTAGGGTTCACTAAACCACGATGGCAGTAGAAAACAATAGCAACCGTTGTTATATGGTTTGGAATTTCATGGAAAGTTGTAGCATAAAGCTCTAACTATGACGAAACCAAAAGTTCAAATAAACCAGAAGTTTATTACATCAGATATTTGACTTTGAGGCTGTCCAAATGATTGTGCTCCCAGTGGCTTTGCCTCTAACAGTAATTAAATCTTACCCTGCGGTCTTCCTAGGGCAGCAGTTCTCAATCTGGTCCTGGAGTACCCTAACACTGCCCATTTTGGATATCTCTCATATTTAACACACCTGATTTATATCGGCAGCTCATTAAGAGGCTCCAAGACCTGAACTGGGTGTTTCAGATAAGGAAGACTGCCAAAATGTGCTTTTTGGGGGGATCCTTCTGGACTTTACCGTCCTTGGGCAACTTAATAAGATGTAGACTATATTCTGGCAAACAGAGAAAAGTGCACATCCATTATACTACTTTACAAATAAACACTGATACTTTTTAAATTAAATATAAAAATACAAAACAGAACATTGAAAAATAAATGTGGTGTAGAAATGATTTTCACTCAGAAAATGCTAGTACGTTTCACAAATAATTACAAAGAACACACATACAGTATATTATGCTATGTCAGTAAAATGTTCTCGTCAGATGAGCTATTTATACTCACTAATATGCTCACTGACATGGAATCAAAGGATGTGGAGAAAATAAATGAAGTTAATTAGAGTTTGAAAGCAATTTATCACTAGAAGAGATAGAGAAATGTAATAAAACTCCAATAATTGGTGCGAGACCTTATGGGTGGGTATGTAATACTCTAAATATAGTACTGCATGTAAGGGATTTTCACTTCATTTTGCTGTCTATTTACCAAGAAAAACCATTGTTTGCTCAGGTTTCACCAAACAAGGGGTGATCTGCAGGTTTTGCTTACCCTTTTAGCCCATGGCTAAAATTTGTGGATCTAGCTTTTGAGGCCAAGTATCATGTTCAAATCCAATCAAAACACCACCTAGAGTCACTAATGTTCACACTATTTTTTGTGTCTTTCCCACAGGATTGGGTAATTAAAAATCTCACTGGACTGTAGAGTAATGTATACATCATTTTGTCATAACTGGAGAGGATCCATTGGTGAGCAAGTGATGAAATGCTAAATTTTTCCACATCAGTTCCAACGAAGAAACAAACTCATCTACATCTTGGATGGCCTGAGGATGAGTACATTTTCAGCAAATTCTCATTTTGGGTGTAGTATTCCTTTAAAGGAAGTTGCAAATACTATGAACTATTTGTCATTACCTAGCATCATGGTTAGAAGCACAGATATTCCAGTCTAAACAATTCCCAGAACACTATCACAAAACAGCAGGGCCTCTCGTAGCTTATCCATCTCCTGCTGGCAATGGTGATTTATTAGAGATCTCCACAAGCCCTTTAGAGGAGACTCATACATTAGTTTTAGAAATACTTCATGCCATCCTCAGAGGAAGGTAAGACTCATGAACTGATGGTCTCCCATACTGATTTATCTGTGGGATTTATTAATATTATTTTAATCATGGGTGTCACATACTTTGTCTCTTGGGTTTTATCTTCATGCAAGGTAGCAGAATCATTCATGAATCAAGATCATTGGTGGTGGATTGAGATGCTATTAATATTTCAGTTTAACTGTTTTCTTTCTGCCCAAAGAGAGTTAAGATAGATCCATTAGATGAACACACACTGTAAAATGTGAAGCTGTGCAAGAAGATATTTTATCTTCTATGCACTAACCTTGAAGATGAAAATGATGTGGGCCACAACCTATAATATTTTATGCTACTTAGAGAAAGACGTTTGGTTATAATTGCACTGATCTTCTAGGGTCTGAAGTAGGCTACTTGAGTAACTGTGCTTCATTGCTAAAATCAGTCAATAACATGATAAACTATTCCTCTTTTTTTACAGTTTATTTCAGTATTTATTTCAAATTACTTTTAATGCAATCTCAACTATCTTGATAGTTAAAAATTTTACTTTTTACAAATAAATGTTTGTATATTAAAGTGTAAATAAAGTGTATTTTATTGAGTAGTTTTCCCAACAAAACATAACATTATAATAAATAAATACAGTTTAGAAACAGTTTTCCCTCAGAAAATGCTAGTAAATAAATAATAATAATAAAAAAGACTAGTAACAATGAATTAGACATGACATTTTGAAGTACATTTACATTTAGTTCTTTAGCAGAAGCTTTTATCCAAAGCGACTTCCAAATGAGGACAATGGAAGCAATCAAAATCAACAAAAGAGCAATGATATGCAAGTGCTATAACAAGTCAGTCAGCTTAACACAATACACGTAGCAAGTTAAAAAATAAATTATATAATAAATAAAGAGAAAACAGATAGAATACAAAAAGAATAGAGCAAGCTAGTGTTATTTTAATTTTTTTAAGAATAAAATTAGAATAAAGAGTTCTAGAGTTAGAATGAATGAATGAATGAATGAATGAATGAATGAATGATGCATTTATTTAGCGCTTTATTGTGTATTGTTGTACACCCAAAGCGCTTTACAGTCATATTGGGGGTCTCTCCTCAACCACCTGGATGATGCGACGGCAGCCACAGGACAGCGGCGCCAGTGCGCTCACCACACACCAGCTACAGGTGGAGAGGAGAGAGAGTCATAGAGCCAATCAAGTGGTTGGGGATTATTAGGAGGCCATGATTGACAAAGGCCAGGGGGGCAATTTGGCCAGGACACCGGGGTTACACCCCTACTCTTTACGAGAAGTGCCATGGGATTTTTAATGACCACAGAGAGTCAGGACCTCGAGGGTCAAATAAAGATGGAACAGATGTGTTTTTAGCCGATTCTTGAAGATGGCTAAGGACTCAGATGCTCAGATTGAGTTGGGCAGGTCACTCCACCAGGAGGGAACATTTAATGTAAAAGTCTGTGAAAGTGATTTTGTGCCTCTTTAGGATGGCACAATAAAGTGACGTTCACTTGCAGAACGCAAGCTTCTAGAGGGCACATAATAAATTTAGGTAAAGGGGTGCAGAGACAGTGGTGGTTTTGTAGGCAAACATTAATGCATTCAATTTTATGTGAGCAGCTATTGGCAGCCAGTGCAAACTGATAAACAGAGGTGTGACTTGCATTATTTTAGGCTCATTAAAATTAATCTTGCTGCCGCGTTATGGATTAATTGTTTTATAGAACTGACTGGAAGATCTGCCAAAGTAAAGGCTGAAATAATGTTTACTCTAATAAGCTTTTAGTAATTTAATTTAATTTTAAAAAATCTTTTTTTTTTTTTTTATACAGTGAACGTTAATCAGTGTAGCGAATCAGCCCATGGGGAAATATGAATAATTAATCATAACTAGTTATAATTAATTATAAATATTTAGATCTGCTGTAGATATTTAGCTGACCTCTCAGGGTCAACTGTCTGTCAATTCTAAGAACGTTAATTTCCTGGTTAAGGGAAATAACTTTCTTACTGTACAATTCTACAAAGAGCTTGTAGCATAAATCTGCATGATTAAGTGACTCCAGTTATGAGCAAACAATGAACAACGTCTAGTGTGATACAAATAAGACTTTCTTAACTACATAAACACTTAAACTGGTCCAACATACATACACACACACACACACACATACAGTTTGTATAGGAAAGGGTTAAAGCTTAACTCAGTAAAGAGGAGAGAAAATAAGAATATGAAGTTATGGAACCATTTGCATATTCAGCAGATCTACAGCCTGAAGGGAACATCAGATTCTTAGTTCAAACACACCTTTGTGAAAAGGTGCAAATTATACCTACTGTATCAATTAATAAGACTAAGTTTGAATACTTGCACGTCTCATCTGTCTGAAAGAAAGGCTTGATGCAGTCCAACGGTTCAAGTTGATCTTTGCTGAAGTTGGTTGATGAAAAAGAACCAGTTTGCGTCAGAGAATCTTGATGAATGGAAAAGTCAAGGCCGAAGCCTGGCACGTACTTAAGGATGTCCTGGAGCATTGTAGCTCACATCTTCTCAGAATTCAAACAAATCACCGACTCCGGGCGGGTCACATGGTGTGATGCCTTTAAGGTCGGAGAAGATCCCCGTCTCTTAAGATGGGCTTGTCCAATGAGAAAGACCGGTATCCCAAGTGGGAGTTTTGAGATACTGGGGAGTTTTATGACTCTTTGTGTGGAAGCATGGTAATTTGCATATGGAACTTGAATCGAAATTACTACAGATTCTCAGGACACTAATATATTGCCTATGTACCAACATATAATATACACGCTCGTTTCGATCATCAGAAGGTGAATTCATAGATACTAAACATGGTAGGATTGCATATGGCAAGATGACAGGAATGGGTTACATCATGCACAGTATGCATAGAATAGTCTAAAAATATCAAAGACAACATACATCATGACCTGAAGGATATGTGTGTTCATTCAAAGAAAGGTTTTCCTATGAATTAATTAGTAGAAAAGTCAATTTCTACTGTGCATTGTGCCTCTTGCTATGGAACATGCAGTGATTTTCCCTACTTACATTCCTGTGGATCATATAACCAGTGATATCAGCATTAGTTGCCATGGGGACCAGAGGGGGCCTGGTGTCGTTGCAGACATCCTGGCACCCAGTTTATTGGGTGAGGGGACTGTGACGATTTGTTAATCTAATGAATAACTGATTTGTTAAATCAAATGAAAAATTGTGTTTTTGATTGGTCCAGACGCTACATCAGATTGGTCCAAAAGTGGTGTCCACCTAGCAAATTATTAATGGAGCATCTGCAAATTAGTAATGAACTGGAATCCTGAAGTTAAAGTACATTAAATAAATAAATAAATAAATTCATTCATTCATTCATTCATTCATTCATTTTATTATACTTTATTTATTGACAATTTTTAGTTGGAGCACTTAGTGTGAGCACTTAGTTGTATTTTCTTAGTACTTTTTACACCACTGCTGTTTTTTTTTCACATCTCATATAAAGACAAATTTATTATATAGATGTAAAGAATACACTTGTTGCCAGTTGGTAGGCATATGTAAATATCTGCTGTCAGCCCTTGACTGAGGTATTTTCAGTAATCCTTCAATGCACTTCATAGGCTTCTTGTGTTATCTGAAGTTTGTGCTGGCTTTAAACGTATATGCTTTAAACAGCCTGTGCCAGCTTCTACTCAATCGCTGGTGAGCCACCTCGCTAGATCTAAGCCGCTTTTCCTGCACAAAAGCGAGCGAGTGGCACTCGATTACATTAGCCACTGTCATGCATTGCCAAGAGGGCCCATTTGATAGCGATGACATGTGAAGTAAAACGTGCTCCGCTGCTGATGCTGGGCTGGGGACGGGACGCACAATAGCAGGGAACTGCTGAGTAGTCACAGTAGGAGATGAAAAAGTACTTTGAATCATTTGTTCAGATAATGTAAGATGTGACTTTGTTGAGATCTACTTCACTTGCATATAACATGAAGAATTCAAAGAATTCAAAAGAGAGCTGTAGTCTTGCATTTACCGCACATGCATTCAGTAATCTTGTGTTTGTTTTAGCGGCTGTTTGTATGTAGGATGTTTTTGTCCGTGTATACACATGTGCAAAGGCAAAGCAAGGATCACATGACCTGCTTGATGGTGTTATTTTTAGCTGATTCAGCAGTACGTTGTTCCAGCTCTGTGCAGGCTGCATAACCACACACCCCAATCTAATTCCCCTGCTTCTTTCAAAGAGCTTCGGGCTCTGAGGTTTCACATATTGCTGTCCTAAAAAGACGCAAATGATACTATCTGTAATATTTAATGAAGTGTGTGCCAAGATTTTTCTGAAAACCACAATAAGAGCTGGAGTGTAGGCAGGATTTACCTTGTGGCTGGGCCTGCTAAATATTGCTTGCCCTATAAGCAAATATAAAATAAGATTTTAAGTTTTTTTCTTCATATTATAAAAACTTGTGAGGGTAAAAAGGGTATTATAAAAAAAAAAATGTTGAGGGCAGGAGTGTTCCAGGCTCGAAAAGCCTGATGTACTTATTTTCGGTGCTTCAGAGATTTTATAATGTAAGTATAAGTACTGTTTATTCAAAAATGACAATTCGCCATAATTTTCTCACTTTTGGGTCATTTCAATTCCATATGTTGTTATTTTATAAAAAATTAAAGTAAAAATATACAGAAAATGCATATTTTATGTAATATACAGATGAAATGGCATTGTTGTAGTTTTTACAGAACATCCTTTTAATTGTTTAAGTCTATGTTACCTTACTTAAGTTACATTGTCATTTTACTGTAACATTCTGTCAAATATATGATTTTTAGAAGTAAAAACAATGTATAATGTACAGTAAAAGGACATTTTCCACAAGTCTCTGTGTGTATTCTGAGTAATTCTGAGGCTTAGCCCGGCCACGATATAATAATAAGAATCATCTTTCCTTCCATTATTGAAAAAAAATGATCAATTGCATTAAGTGCAACAGTGAAACCAGTTGAAAATCTCTATCTATCTATCTATCTATCTATCTATCTATCTATCTATCTATCTATCTATCTATCTATCTATCTATCTATCTATCTATCTATCTATCTATCTATCCATCCATCCATCCATCCATCCATCCATCCATCCATCCATCCATCCAAACCACTTTCATGAACACACTTAAACACTTGGATCTTGATAGGCTACTGGTTTTCTTTGTCATACTGTTTATTTTATTTTTCTTTATTCATTTATTTACTTACTAACTTTCTTATTTGCTTACTTTTTTTCTTTACATTGCAAAAACATATGGGGCTATTAACAAAAAATCTAGGACTATAGCTTTTTTGTTCTTGTTGGAGCTTGACAGCTTGTGGTCACTGTTAACTGTCACTAGGCGCGTTTCCATTACCCTTCAAATTGTGCAAATTGAAATTGCGAATTGAAAATATGCCTGATGGAAACACGTCAATTTCGCAAAAACACCCATATATCGCAAAAAAGTTTTTACGCTCGCATGAGGTGGTTTTTCAGTCAATGCGAAAAAGGAATAATTCGCAAAACTGCAATGGAAACTTTTTTTTTTCGCATTTACAGGTCACATATGGCGTATGTAAAAAGTCATATGATCATTCTTCAATGTACTATAACCTCCAAGAAAAACTTCATACGTGGCCGGTCTCCAGTAAAAGGGGCTTTCCTACCATTAATGCTTAGACAATTTACACTGCACACGTCTGTGGTGCAGTGTGGCTCTGATAGGCCACTGAAGCTGATTACGGCCACTATAGTCAATGCTTGTGTTAATTCCAGCCACGCCACGTACATTTCTGAAGTGGCTCTCTGTGCTGCTTCTGTAAAGATACATGCTTACGCCACCTTTGAATAAATATAGCCAAAATCTGTTAAAATCCCACCAAAATCTGTTGCCATGATTTAACGCGAGAGGCAAAATATTACGTTTTTGCCGCATAACATTGGTTAATGGAAACGCCGTCATTTCGCAATACCTTTTTATCGACATTTATAAAATATCGCCAAAGTTTTGCGCAAATCTGTAATGTATATTAAAAAGTTTTTTTTCTGTTCTTTGGGAGAAAAATAGCATACAAACATTCATATTATTTTATTTTTGAGTTAAGTGACCCTTTTAAAGCATAATCTGAAAAACCAAAACAATTTTCTTGGCTTATGAAAATGTGATCCATGCAAAAATACAGCAAAGCGTGGATCTTTCCTGTGCATTGTATGCGTAAAGCAGCTTTATTTTACAATACAGTTCTCAGCTGGATTAGAATGATGAGGCATAATGGGGGATGAGGTGTACTGTAGGTGAAGAGATCATACTGTTTTGCTTACTCTTCCTGTCGAGTTTAAGGCTGCAGTGGCTTCAAAATATTATCACAGCTGCTCTATGAACTTTTGAAGTTTGTATTGGGAGAGAGATGATCTGGATTGCTGACAAGATGTTTTCCTTATATAACCACATAATCTCTTGCCAAATAAATACAAGTTATTCTTCAATTATTGTACATTTTATAAAACCTGAAATCATTGTAGAGTAAATATTTATAAAGTTTGCACGTACCTCTGGACTCTCTCCATTCCATGTTACTACCTCACCACACATTTATGAGCGATGTGCAGCCATTATCGTCTCCACACCCATGGAAAACTTAATTGATTCTCAGTGTCAGACTGTCCCAAATTTCTTTGCTTCTTGTGTAATGAACTCAACAGCTATCACCACACTGGCCTCAAAAATCATATCTTGATTATTTCTCATGATCATTTCATAATTTACTAATACATAATAATAAATAATACATCTTTCTGTATTATCTGTATCTGTTATTACTATTTAATAGGCTTCAGCTAACATGAATGAACAATAAAAAGTTGCATTTTTATTAACTAACATTAATAAATTCTGTAACAAATACTGCTCACTATTTGTTAATGCATTAACTAAATAATGAGACCCTATTGTGAAATATTACCTGTGTATTTTGATAAATATTATCTACTGTAACATTTTGAATTGATCCATTATTGCCATTTGGTTTTGTTGATGTAGATAATGAATGCACTCTAATGTGCAGACCACCTGAGTTTGAATCCAATTTGGGTCAAGTCTTTATCGTAAGTTCAGTGAATGCAAGTATACTGTTCTGCCCTATAAAGGCAAAAGACCTTAACTCGCTAGAGTGTGGAACTGAGAAAAATGACTTTAAAGATTTGTATTTGTCCAGCCAAATTAATTATAGGTAGGACACTGGAAATCTGGCAATTAGATGTTTTGGCAATGCAAATTATCTACATAAAAAATCTTGAGCTCAGACTTGACTTTTGACCCCTATTTTGAAGTTACTGTATATTCTGCCTTTGTATTGTCTGCAAAAAGTGAGAAGCCACGCAAAGGCAAATTGTATATTGCTGGCAAGTTATCTAGTCTTTGCTTGTTTACAGTGTTTTGTTATATGGAGCAGTTTGGTAGATCGCAATCAAATTCTAATGAATTTGTCTAATGCATCTTTTGTTACACAATTCCTCACCTTGACCATGATGTCTGTGTTTCAAAGCCATCTCAACTATCATTTTCCATCAAGAGCAATGTGCTATCCTTAAACGCTATTAGTTCAAACAACCATTCAAAAATATTTGTTTTACCTACACTTTTATTCAGATATTGTGTGTGTCAGAAGTGCTGCAGTGAGATGTATGACAGTACACAGGGTGTAATTTAAACGCGGCAAACATTAATGGACAGTGAAACAGAGGCAGAGTATCCTAACTCAATTTGAACGTTCTGAAACAACGTCAAAGAACAGTAACTGGTGTTATACAGTGTTCTGTCTTAGTTTCTCCAGGGCTTTTGGAAGTTACTGTTAAAGAGCAGGTCATATGGTATTTTAAAGTGTCCTAATATTGTGTTGGAGTCCCCTACAACAGGTTTAAATGCATCTAAGATCAGAAAACATTGTAATTTTCTCAGAATATAGAACAAAAGACGCTCGGTGTCTTAATTTTTAATCAGAACGAAGAACAGCTGTATCACAGGCGTACCAACCTAACTAACTCGCTTGTCTCTCCCGCATTAACCCTATTACTGCCGGTTCAGCAAAATAAACAGCAATTTCACAATGATTACAAAGTCTGTGCACTACACTACATTCTTTATTATTAAACTAAGTAATTAGAACAACGTCCGTCTACATTAATCAACCCATTCTTAGGAAATAGTGGGTTCACAGCGAATTATCAGAACTACTTCAGTAAAACAGAATATCGTGCTTTACCTGGAAACCTAAAGCTGCACTATATACATCCCATATTAGCACAAAAACTTGATATTTTGAGCACTCAATTGAAAATGTACACATAGCGTATCAATCATACTTACAGGTTATGGTTCGGAGAGCTTGTTAGACCAAATTAAGAAGATTAGAAGCCAATGAATATAAAAGGCAAGATTAGAGAAGCAGTCCTTGGTAAAATGACATGCACAAAACAAAAGGTTGGAATTGTATTTCTGTGGTATCCTTGAACACAGCGTCTTCTCAACATGATGTAAACACACTAACTAGCGGAAGTGTTTGTGTGCAGGTCAGACTCTTCGTATTTCGCGGGCAGTCGGGGATTATTCAAATGTGTTACCCAGTGACGTATATACTGGTAACAGGCAAAATATTAGAAAATATTGACGACTCGTTAAGGCGATTCAGAATAGACTCTCTCTTTTAAGAGACAATATCTTTATTTATCATGCAATTTTTTGATTAAGAACTTTGCAGATTGTTTTCATTTAAGGATAGCTACGTTATAAACTGCAAAAGAGATATTTCTCAAAAACCCATATGACCTGCTCTTCAAGACAACCCATTATTTTCTCAGAAAAACAAACAAACAAAAAAAACGAAATTCACTCAAAATACTTAAACACATGATAAAGAAGGTCTTGAATGTCCCAAAAATATAAATAACTACTTTTTGACCAAAAACGAAGTTACGGCCTTGCCTACGCACGACGCATTTCAAGTTGATGACGTTTATGAATATCTAGTTTTAAATAGATAGAAGTTAAAAAATAAAAAATTCTTTGGACAGTCTGCCTTCAAAATAGATAGCTGGCCACACAGATTTGCAGCATCTGGGGTTGCAGGTCAGGGCTTGATCTTAGATACTGTGAGTATGATTTATGTGTCCTGGTAGGACGTAGTATCGTCTGCATAGCATTGAATCCCAGAGGAGTGATCAGTTCTGCGACACACATGCCAAAGTACACACTGCTGGAGTTTTGTGGCTAGTTCAGACATGGCAAGATGCTTGCTAACCACAACCTTTGTTTCACACAATTCTAAGATTGGATGTCTGATTATGGAATCAGTCTATTCAAAGCAGAAACAGTTGATTGGTTCTTCTTATCCAGGTGGATTAACTAAATCCGGCAGGAGAATGTTGTTGGCATAAATCTTAGGCTACATCCACACGAAGCCAGAGCTTTCCCTATCCAATCTTTTTTTCCCCCTCGTCTCAAGAAATATCTGCGTCCACACGAAACCACGAAACTGACAGAAAACGATGTAGTATACATGCCAGACCAGTATGTGGCGCTGAAATTCTGCCACAGAGATACACTAAAAACGGAGAAGAAGACTTGGACTAAGAGCATAAAGCTTGCGCGCAGTATACAAACGAACATGGAACAATACATTTATTAATCTGTGTTAATGTTAGTTAATAAAAAGACAATCGTTCAGTGTTTGTTCATGTTTTTATTGCTGTTACGTGACATAGAGGTGTCTGACTAGGTGCGAGACGTGGGCTGATGACGTCATCATTTCAGAAAATATACGGATTCGCTGTCCACACAAAAACACAAGGGCGGCGTTTTCAGATTTATCCACTCTGGGACCCGGTTTCAAAAAAATATCAGTTTCACTCTCCCAAAACGCCGGATCCGTGTGGACGAAACACCTATACGATAAAAAATGTATGCTTATACAGCTAAACGCTTTTCCGTGTGGACGGGGCCTTAAACATAAAACTTTTCCTCTACAGTTAAGAAAATACCTACATTTATATTCAAATATAGAGTGGTATTTTGTGTCTATGTGTGAGTTTCTTTGAAACCCCTCTACCTTATTCCTCCTGTCAGAATTATCCTCCCAAATGCAGACGAATACTGTCATTTAATTTGCTATGCATATATTTACACACCAGTCAGCTGAAAGCAGTGCAAATATTCAGCTGCTCAGCTGGGGTGTGAGATTTGTTTCTCACTAGTTTGCTTATGGTAAGCCGAAAAATGCATTCCTAATGCTTCTCAAAATGAGCAGAGCATTAGAGAAACCCAGCAAAAAGTGATGGAATAATTCAGGACAAGCAGATTAATGGAAAAATCTGGAAAAGCTCAGCATGTGATCTTAGTACATTTTCTTTAACCGTATTTATACTACTTAATTTACAGCACTGGCCAGTTGATTGATTGACATTATGTTTGCAGTAAAGGATTAAGAAGTTTTGAGACTTTTTTTTATTATTATTGAAGCAAAATTTGTGAGCAAATGAAGAAGTGTCCAGTCAAATATATTCAGAAACAATGACAAATTAACCAAATTTTAGAAACTTCCCTGGCTCTAACAGGTGTTTTGATAGAGGGCAACAAGCTACATTTCTGCTTTCAACATTATTTGTCATTCCTCCAGACATTCCTCTTTAAATACATTAAGTATTAGCTGTATGCAAATTGACCCTATTTGGTTTTCAACCATTAAAAATGTGTAAAGATTCAATAATTTAGACATGGATTCCCACATTTCTGAGACTTGAAACATATAGGGCCTTAAAAATTTAAATTACAACAATATCTCAAAAGCATAATGTTTTGCAGAGGTACTCAGCAAACCATTCTGCTTCTGAGATATATACAGTGTGTGTGTGTGTGTGTGTGTGTGTGTGTGTGTGTATATATATATATATAAAGCATAATGTTTCGCTGAGTACCTCTGGTTGATTTGACACAAAATTGACCCATATACATATCATTTTTGATGACTTTTGCAGCAATTACCTGCAAACTTTAAACGAATGTCCTGTATAAACTACCGTATACTGTAGCTTGACCTAATTTCTGTTACCTGGGGCTACCCATCTGAATTTCTGTCCTCTTCTGAACTGATGGAGTTTAAATAGACAGTATAGTGCGACTACTGCAAAATAAACTGTTCTACACCCCCCGCCACCAAAAAAAAACACAAACACACACGTATATATATATATATATATATTACTTCAAATTAATTAAATCAATCGATAAATCAATTAAAATCAATTAATTTAGACATTACCATAAATAACATCTTTTAAGGATTTTTTTCAATGTATGACACCCTTGATAAAATTCAGCCTGAATAGTATCCATGAGCATATCCATGTTTCTGTGTATCTGCATATTTGACCAGTTCTTCATGTCTCCTTATAATTCTGGATGAAACAAGAGGATTCCATCAATAAGAAAACAAATTAATCTAACAGCCATTATGAACAATTATACACAGGAACGGCATGCCAATGTTCCTGTATTCCACACCTTGAACTCTCATTAATAATATATTGATTGAGATTAATGATGTGTGTCCCTCTTGATACTTTAATCATTTCATGGGAAAATGTCAATTATACTGTAATTAAAAAAATAGCACAATATAGATAGTTAAACTCCATCACCCTTTATTTATTTATTTATTGTGAATATTTTTTTGTACTACTGGACTAAATTGCTCCTCTACAGTAATAGTATCCCATTTCCATTTTTCCATCAGGAATATTTATTAAAAATATGATGAGACATATTGCTATTTTAACGTTGTAAATGTCCATAATTGCAGATAAATGCTGGAATTACATCAGGTGGGAATAATTTTGCCAGTGCATACAATGACTAAAAATGAGTTTAACTTGGGCAGAATTGATTTTAACTACTTGTGCCGCATGCTGTCTTTTTCAATTTTTATTCAATCTGATTCAGGGAGAAAGACAATGCCCTGAAATGAGTGTTAACAGGGCCATAATTCCCAATTGTCCTTCTCAAGAAACTAATTTCAGCAAATATCATGAATTAGACTAATGCAATGAGATGAGCGTGTCTTTAGCTAAAAGGATATGGCTTTGGAAAGTGCTAAGTACTAACATTAGGGCAGCCTAGCATAGCTAAATTTAAGCCAAGGTTACTCAAGCATGACACAAGTATAGCTTGAAGATTGTTTCCATAGAGAGAGGGAGGTTTCTTTTAAAAAAAGAACACCCATTTCCAAACTTAAGACTGGGCCAGAGGGTGTGCGATATGGAAATGAGAGAAATGAGGCAACAGTAAGCAATAAACATGCTAATTCACGTAAGCGTAGCAACCACTTATCTGTAACCAAGACGAAAAGAGCAGCAGAAGCTCACTGTAATTTAACCCTGCCTCAAGAGCCGGACTGTAGACTACATCAACCTGTTGGAATACGAGGGTCAAATAACCACACACCCACGCAAAATGTATAAAGTAGTTTTTTTTTTCTTGCATGCTAATAGGCTTTTTGTGTAGGGTTTGCCTGTTTTTTGGTGAAGGAGAAACACTGTGAAAATTGCATTAGGAGACATGCACATGGGTTGATTTCTTCATCACAATGTGACAGAAGTTTAAAGAGAATAAATGGATCAGCCGGTCACGGTAACGAGATTTCAGTGTTTATCAGGGAAAACAGAGCAATAAAGGACAAGGGAGATTAGCATGAAGAATGCAGGTGTGTAGGAACGTGAATTATATAGACATTGCAGTAATTCCAAAATCAGACATCCCAGCCTGGGTCCTTGGAGGATTACGGTTCACTGAAATACAAGACATAAGAACAGTGTTTTGTATTGTAAAGGTATTTTACATGCGTTTCTCTCTGCTTTGTTTTACATTATGTATTGCTTGCTTTATTGCCAGGACTATGAAATACAGTCCAATCTTAACCTGCATTTGCATGTCTAATATATTCAAGGCAATTGATTGATTGAACACACATCAAACCTGATCATTGACCTGTAAAAACATCCATAAATGTCAGCTCATCCCTCCCCCTCTCATAGTTTATTGCTGCTATAAAATGAAACGGTTATCTGTGTAACCTATAAGATTCCTCTTTGCTGCATACACTGGAATTTTATTGGGTTTTTAATTCTTATAATGTTTTCTTTCAGTATAAGGAAAATATATTTGTTTACTAAGCAATGTTCAGTTATGTTTTCTTACACTTACACCTTTAGGTAATAGATTTGACTCTTGTGTCTGTCACATTTCAGACTGCAATGTTTTGTCACGGTAGTGGTGTGAATTACCTGATATTGTCATTATAGTAATCCACTTTTTTGCTATTCATCTATTCAGTGTCCTTATAGATCAGAAATGTAAGAGAGAGAGGTTCTCATTCCCTAACTGTGTTAAAGGTGACATATGATGAAAATCTTTTTCAGAGTTTAAGTGCCATAATCGGGTCGCCGGTGCATCTATCAACTCAGAAAATGTGAAAAAGAACAACCCAGTAATTTGTTTTGGTGACACTTTATAATAACTTCCATTAATAAATCATTAACAAACATTATGTAATGCTTAACGGATCATTAGTTAATATGTATTCAGAAACGTGAAACAATCTGCTTGTTAATGCTTACTAATAAATGTATTAAACATTACCTAATAATGACCATTTCATGTAATTTAAAATGCTTAAACTTCTAATTCATATGATCATGCACATCTTGAAAATCTACAAATGATTTTAACAGGTGTAATGATTAAAAGCTTGTGTTAATGCACAACACTTCTGCTGCTATTGAGGTGTGATACAGCTAAGGTTAGGCTCAAGTTTGGTGGTATGGGTAGGTTTAGGGGTTGGGTAAGGGGTCAACAGTGAACATGGGTCAATTTGATTACTATAAGGAAACACGATTCAATCTGTTTATATTGCATTGTTTTGATAAATGATCAATTAAGTTTTTTCTTGAAAATTATTTTTTTTTCCCCCTGCTGTTGCTGTATAATTCAGGGAATATTCTGTTTAATGATACACAAAAGTATACTGATATAAGTGTTGAGGTAATAAAAACATGTTTTGCATCCAAATTACAATGTCTTTACCAATCATTTAGCTAAACTTAACTAACCACCCTTTACACAAACGTTGTTACAGCTAAAATCCAGCGCCCATAAAGAAACTAAAAAAAGTAAATGTTTATAAGCATTTGCAAATGATGAATAGTCTCAACTTTAAATTGGGTACTGCAAAAACTTAAACAAATGATTAATAAATGATTTGTAGAGATGTGAAAATAGGGTGAATTCTGGTCATTTGGGACACTTTTTGTCATCAAAATGACTGCTCATAAAGGTACTAATGATTAGTAAATGTTTATAAACATTTACAGCTGATGAATAGTTTCCACTTTAGATTGGGTACTGCAAAATAATTAGCAAATAATTAACAAATGATTTAAGATGTGCAAATACTAGAGGTCTACACAACAAGCAAAGACCAAATATATGACCTTTACAGACTATCATTATGAGTTAATTACTAATTAAGCTATATTTTCACAACATTTATTAATGTAAAAATTAGCATTTGCTAATATGTGAACTGAAGTTTAATGGAATTTGTAAGCATTCAAAAGTCCATTAACAGATAAACTTGTAATCATTGTATCATTTCTGTTAAAATAATTTGCTGATTTTTAAAACGCATCGAGTTTAATGACATTTGTAAACATTAACTAATGATCCGTGAAGCGTTATATAATGTTTGTTAATAATTTATTAATGGAGCTTTTAATTATTGTAAACCATCAGTCAAAATCATTTGAAGATTTTTTAAAAGCATGATCATATGAATTTAAGGTTTAATGACATTTGTAAGCATTTCAATTTACATAAAAAATGACCTGTTAATCATTTGGTAATGTTTAATAAGTTAATTAGTTGACATTAAGAAGCACATTATCTCATATTTCTATATATGTGAATATATATTAAGTAATGATTAGTTAAACATTAATTAATGCTTGTAAATGATTTTTTAATGAAAGTTATTATGAAGTGCTACCTTTTTTTTTTTTTGGAAAGCCTTTCTCTGCAAGCTTGTGAAAAATGAGCCGTGTTTGTGTTTTCACCAGCAACATGGTGTACCAGTTCTGACACCATGGCAAAAGTTTGAGCAAGGCATGTTAACTGTTTTGTCGTTGGCTGCACTGACAAGCACAGAACACTATTAATTATTGATTTATTTACTGTATATTATGCTGCTGCCACACAGATCTAATATAAACATGTGATTTCTTTCCCAGGTGTTTACTTTCCCAGACATAACCGACAGTTTATAACTCATGTGTGTTTTTAACATAAACTTGTGTCTATTTGACAGTTTAAGCGCAATAAGACATGAAAGAGAACTTAGTTTAGTACACACATGCTGTGTAATACCTGTTTCCTATGTGCTATTTGACTTCACAGACACATTCTGGGGACACAATATATTACATATTGTAAAAAAGGGGCATAATAGGTCTCCTTTAACACGTGCAGTTGCATTATAGTAAAATAGGTTAAGTTTTATTGTTTTCTATGTATTATAAAATTTAAACATGATTTACCTATGTCAGATTTAAAGAAAAAGAGTCTGTTAAGCCAAATTATTATATTATATTCGACGTGACATTGTTCCAACAACCATGCAAGATCACAACATTTATTTCCATCAAGAGTCGCATTCATTTTTGGCCGAGATCTTGTATTGGCAATGGGACAGTCAAACCCTTCTTTAAAGTTTACTCCATCACATCCCAAAGATTTTCAATAGGTTTCAGGCAACGATTCTGTGGTGACCAATTCATATGTTGAAATGATTTCTCATGCTCACCGAATCACTCTTTTACAGTTTGAGTCCAATGAATCTTGTCATTGTCAACCTGGAATATATACATGGCTTCTGAGATGGTTTTAGAACTGAAAAGGACTTAAGAAATTGAGAAATTAACACACTGCATCAGTTATGGTTTAAAATAATTGCTATCAAACATATAACATGCTAGAAGCATATTAATCACTGTATTAATGATCCAATCCTAAACTCTTCAGTATTTGCTGATTTATCCAGCAATTTTTTGTTTTTGAGTGACCCTGCAAAATGATTTACTAGATTTTTTAATAAAAAAATAAAAATAAATAAAAAGAAGTTGTAGGTGTTGGGCAATGATAGACCCAAAACACGACTTTGTGCAGTCTAGGCCTGTAAATGTGTTTGAGTTTCACTTGGTTTTGAGAATGCAAAACATGGTTTACTTGCAGATCTTGGTGTTGTGCTAGCAGCTGGACAGGTGAAATTATGCAGAAAGCTCTTATATGGAGATGTTTGGGTGTGTATTATGGTAATTAGTAAAGGTGGGCATGAGTTCTCAATATGAGAATAATCTGGATACATCAACATTAGAATGGTGGCCATGTGTTGAGTGTCTAGACCTACAACAACTATAAATGGTGGTGTATAGACAAGTATAACATGTACCTGAATTAACCTTTGTGTTGGTCCTGGAACAGCAATCAATGACCATAAATCTAACCAGAACATTGGCTGGAAAGCCTCTAACCACAGCCTCCTGACCGCAACTGTAAACTCTCGCTGTCTCTGTTGTTTCAGGAACATGTTCTACCTGGATAAATGTTAAGTGGTTTAGATGGTTGATGTGTTGCAATTCTGTCTGTCATTTATAAAAAACTGTAAGCTCTTGCTGGCCTCTAGGTACCATACAGTTCTACTGGCCTTGTGATGAACTTCTACAGTCCATCACATACTCTATGCGAGGACATATGTCCTTGAAATCATACAGTCACCTGTATTAAGGGAAGAAAAGGGAGTCCATTCATACAGAAAAAAGCAATTCCTTCTAATATCTATGTGGCACTGCACATGTGTTTGTCAGGAAATATCATGTCACCTAGCAATGGGTCACCATACAAATCTAACATTAATACTGCATGTTCCACCTTTCCATTTGTCACGTGCCACAAGACAACGAACAGAATAAAGTGTATATTAATATATCCAATAAATATGTAAGAAGCCAGAAAACACAGTATAGTCCACCTACAAGATCACAGCATGACCTATTTTGAATGAATGAATACAATGTTCATAGAAACAGATATAAAAAATAATTATAAAAAATAATGAGTATATGTTTTGACAGTACAGCTCAAAGTCAGTAGTGCTCAGATATCTTGGAGCTCCTGTTTCCCAACATGAATAACATTAGCAACAATAAGACAATGGGTTCAGTTCCTAGGGAACAAGCATAGTGGTAAAATATACAGCCTTGAATGCAATGTATAGGTTGCTTTGTATAGAAAGCAAATGCCAATTTAATTATTGTAGGGGGGGGGGGGGGGGGGGGGGACTTCACAGCTTTTTAGTATAAATTATTCATGTGTGTATGTGGGCATAAACTGCAGAGGTTGTATTTGTCTGCTGCAGCTGTGAAAATATATGTCCATTCATTCCACACTGTGTCCTCAAGTGTACGACAGGTGAGTCATTACATTCATTGGATCTGTTATACAACCTGTGAGACAATCTCAATAAATGACACATGTAGAGGCTCCCAGTCATTAGATTATTCTCACACCCAGCCTCCTTTATTGTAGGATGTCCTGGAATGGATTCTGAAATGAATATTGAATTCTCTCCCCTGGAGATTTTAGATGAAATAAGAGCCTGGCTGGAAATCGAATCATCTAGCAAAGTGAAAATGCTGTGTGAAACTAGGATTTGTGTGAATTCCAAGACAACATCACACATAGCACACACACACAAAGACCTTTGTGGGAATGCGTGAAGGAGAGGGGGTCAAAGCTAACACAGCAATTCTCAAGACAAGGTTTGGTACGTGCCATTCTTCCTTTATTGCTCCGAATAGTGTATGTCTGAACGACCGACAACTCATTTCCATTTAGTATTCAACGTGGACCCCTGCGTCCATTTCCAAACCTCTGGTGTTCCTCTGACTGTAAATGTTGTCTTTAAGGGGAATGATGATGTTTAACATGAAAAATCATAATGTCAATACTTTCTTTTAATTCAGTGCTTCATACATCATGTAAAAGATGGGATCCAGTCATTCTAGAACATAAAGCAATATGAACCTGAAGTGTTCTCTGAAAGAATCGGTTGAGGTTGATAGTTTTTTTTTTCTTTTACCTCCAGCCTTACCGCCAAATAATACCAATTACACAGGACAGGAGCAGACTGATTTCTGATGATGGGGCTTTGAGCAGCGAATATGAAGAGTGTGTGCATTCTGTGATTGTGTTCAAGTTCAGAGTGGGGCCGCTTGTCTGTGGTATTAATGAAAGGAGGTATAAAAGCAAGCGTACTGTACATAACATTTTTCTTTGTTTACTTCAGACCATTTTGGCTAGAGGCAAAGAACCAAAAATTTAGATGAGAGAATAATTGACAGAAAAGAAAAGAAAACAAATACAACCAAACATGAGATGCTTTGGCTTCTTTTGGAACAATTATTTGGCGATGAGGAAATATATATGAACTAACTGGCCAAATTTTGTCTGAAATGTAGTTACTTGATATTAACTTCTTGTTTATAGAACCGCTGTATAAAAGCAATATGCTGTTGCTGGAGTGAGATTGATTTAAACCGCCAAATAAAGGCTACAATGGAAATGGATGAAATGGAATGGATTTCTTTCATAAAAGTGAATGCAGGGTTTATCTGTGAAATGAGAGTTAAAAGTAGGTAGTCCATCAGTGTCTTTCTACTAACCACTAAATTGATTACTGACCGTTTACTTAATGACTGTTCTCACTCACTGAAGTGGTAAAAAGTCAGTAAATTCAGACATCACTACTTTCTTTCAAGTCAAAATATACACTACTGTTCAAAGATTGGAGACAGTAAGATTGTATTTTATTTTTTATTTTTTGTATAAAAATTTTAGCAAGAAATTAATACTTTTAATACATATACAAATTATATTAATCAAGCAGTAAAAACTTTAACATTATTAGAAAGGATTTATATTTCCAAAAAATTATTTTATTTATAGAAATATTAAGCGTCACAATTATTTTCAACATTGATAATAATAAGAAATGTTTCTTAATCAGCAAATCAGGATATTAGAATTATTTCTGAAGGATCATCATAATGATGCTAAAAATTCAGCTTTGTAATTTTTTTTTTCATAGGAATAAATTACATTTTAAAATATTTGAATAGAAAACCAGTTATTTTAAATTGTAATAATATTTCACGATACTGCTGTTTTTGACACTATTTCTGACCAAATAAAACAGGTGAGCATAAGAGGCTTCTTTTAAAAACATAAACAAATCTTACCCTAAAGTTTAGAATGGTAGAGTACATAAACCAATAACCAAAAAGTGAGTACATTTTTGAAGCATTAGCTTATGTCTTCAACAATCATTACAAAGGATCTGTTAACTGAAGAAGAATAATTCGACTTGCATTGCATTCAAGGTCCACATTTGCCATTGTAAAAGATTTCCCCTGTTTTTATTTATAGTTACAATTGAATGAACACAGGAAGTGATGATGAGTAGAGGGACTCACCATTCACATGAGCTCTGACATCACTAAGTTAAAATTAAAGATGTTTTTTTCTTAAATTGCAAAAGTTTAGACATTAATTTCACTGCATTCGTTTTCTAAATTGGACTGTTTATTTGTGGTACCACAGGGTAGCTGAATGAAATATGTTTACCTCATTTGGTTTGATGTGAAAGTAGGAATGTTTAGGATCATAAGCACTCCTGTCTCTTTTATCAAACAGGTTGATGTTGTGTTTTCCAATACATTACCATAAGCCCCACTTTGTGGCCTCTTATTCCTAAAATCTGTACATGTTATAGCCACCGTTTTATCATTTTCCATTTCCCGGCACAGGCAAGGACAAACACTGAGGGATATATCTCAGTATTGACATTGGCTTACTCATCAAAAACCATTGGGTGATCAATAAATGAAGCACAGCCAGAAATACAGATGACGTTTTCAGTTTTTTTGATAAAGCTGTAGTTATCTCACCTATACTAATACGTCTTGGCTTGGACATCCTCCATTACCCTTCAAAACCACACATTAGCACCGGTCCAGCCATGTTAACTCCCGGTCTTGCTCAAATGGCCATACAAAGCAGGCAGCGTTAAGCCACCAAGTCAAATATGTAAATAATTAAAGTACTGTGCCAGAAAATGCCTCAGGTTGAAAATGTGGTTGGCAATGAGATGGCTAGTCTGCAAGCGTGCAGAGCGGGATTTTCCAATTTCCTCCTTTTACAAAACCACACACTTGACATTTCTCTGATCCAATCCCAGAGACATCTTTGAAGAACATAAAGCCTTCCAGAGACTGTTTCTGTTTCTACCGCATTGATTTGGAAAACGGCAGCGATGAAGGCAGCAGGGTAATTAACGGATTTGCAAGAAGCATTGTAAAGACAGCCAATAAAAGTCTTCTGGCTTATTATCTATAAGTAGATTGGAACTAGTACTGAGGAATTTAAAATTTGCCATTTCGCACTTCAACAAACCCTCTCAGAGCAAACTTCAGAGCAAACCAAAAGGTTTCCTGAGCCTTCAAAATGGTCTCTCAGTTTGGTTCACTAGGCTACACAATCATGGGGAAGACTGCTGATCTGACAGTTGTCCAGAAGACAATCATTGACATCATTCACAAGAAGGGTAAGCCACAGACATCCATTGCCAAAGAAGCTGGCTGTTCACAGAGTGCTGTATCCAAGCATGTTAACAGAAAGTTGAGTGGAAGAAAAAGATGCACAACCAAACGAGAGAACCGCAGCCTTATGAGGAATGTCAAGCAAAATCAATTCAAGAATTTGAGTGAACTTCACAAGGAATGGACTGAGGCTGGGGTCAAGGCATCAAGAGCCACCACACACAGACGTGTCAAGGAATTTGGATACAGTTGTAGTATTCCTCTTGTTAAGCCACTCCTGAACCACAGACAACGTCAGAGGCGTCTTACCTGGGCTAAGGAGAAGAAGAACTGGACTGTTGCCCAGTGGTCCAAAATCCTCTTTTCAGATGAGAGTAAGTA
>NW_015506441.1:47944-95525 GCF_001515645.1 Sinocyclocheilus grahami | reverse complement strand
TCATCACAATTAAAAGAACCAAAGACTTAAACTACTTCAGTCTGTGTGCATTGAATTTATTTAATACACGAGTTTCACAATTTGAGTTGAATTACTGAAATAAATGAACTTTTCCATGACATTCAAATTTATTGAGACGCACCTGTATATGGAGAAAAAGAAGTATTAAAAATATACAAAATAAATTATATGTATATATATTACATGTATATATAATTTATGTATTATGTGTATTTACTTAAAATAAATTTCTTAAAATCTAAAACAATAAATTAAATGGTAATAATAATTATAACAATAATAGCAATAATTATTCAAAAATTCAAAACCTAAAGAGGAGAAGAAAAAAAATCCCCCCCCCCCTTTTGCTGCCCCTCTCATTACTAATGCTTGTAACCATAGAAACCTAGAGCCTACTGGGACATAAATAAAATGGAAGAAAACCAAATTGTGATGGATAGTTTTGTACTTATGCACTTATTTATCCATATGTTTCCATTCATTGAGGAAACAATGATATGATGACTGCAGTGTATATTTGCCTTTGTGGGATCTTGGTAAACAGCTACACAGCTGTATAGTCAGTGCACACTCACACAAGCCCGGACACACAACTGAAAACACACACAGATCCACAAACATGCATTCTTATCATATGTGTAGTCACCACTCTCTGCAAGCAAACATTCTCTGATCCCTCACAATATTCTTAGTATCAGCCATGGAAATGGAACTGTTTCCAAATTTGAAAATATGCCTTTTCACATAAAAGAATGAAGACACTTCTGTCTGTCAGCAGAAACAGTCTAGGAACCAAACAGGTACGCAAAGATCCATATGTGCCTTTTGTCTGTTACTCTAAAGGCTGCCCTGACTTTAACCTTCATGCCTCACCTTAATGTTAGCCTTTGAAATAAAAGCAGCATAGAGTTGACTGAATCTATTGACTTGTGCAGTAAGGATGTAACATTGACTTGTATCTAAGATGATGCTTAAATGGGATACAACAATGATTACTTCATACTTTGATGACCAGCCATACCAGCAATTTATTCCTGCTAGTTTGTTTCCTCACTGAGAAGGGTAAATATAGCCCATGCTCACAGAAATTGACAGAGCATCATATTTAATGCTGAGACAGGGAATTGTTTCTTGCTTTGCCTCACAGTTGATCACTGGGTTGTAACAGCTGTTGCCCTTAGGGACCCACAGACATAAGAACAACACAAGTACAATATAATAGGAGTGATGACTATTCCCAAAAGACATGTAGTCCAGCTAACAAACAATATGTTCTATGAATGTTTTGAAAAAGTTTTCATTAGGCTAAATAATTTTTTTTAAAAATGGAGTGGTTCAAAGCATCTAGATTTGTTATGCTTTTTTTTCTTTAATGTTTAAGGGAACATTCTGGTTTTGCAAGCATTATGGGAATATTAGAACCAAGTAGTAGCATTTAAAAAAAATAGCCAAAAAGTTCTTTAATGTACAGTATAAGTAATTTTTTTGTGTTATCGTCCAATTAAACTGTTGCCAAAAGATTAATTCCATGAACAATGTTTAAATAATGTTTTTGCACTAATGTTTTGAGAATGTTATTAAAGAGGTCATATGATGCGATTTCAATTTTTCATTTATCTTTTAAATGTTACAAGCTCTTGGTGCATAAAGAAGATCTGTAAAGTTGCAAATACTAAAGTCTCAAATCCAAAGAGATATTCTTTATAAAAGTTAAGAGTCAACCATGCCTACCTAAAACGGCTCGTTCTAACACGCCCCCACATCTACATCACAATGTGGGAAGATTTGCATAACGCTGCCCAAATGTCCACGCAAAGAAAAACTTTTAGTATTGTTGTTGCCGCCACCATGTCGTGAAGACGCTGTGTTTCGTTGCGAAAGCGAAACTACTTTGTTTGGCCTTCCAAAAGAGGACGATATCCGCTTCGTCATGCCTGGAGCTGATCCATGCTGGTCGCTGAGGAAATACATCAACTTCACGCTGTGGATCGCCTGATCGGCTTTCACCGTGGACGAAGCAGAGTCCAGCCCGGGATCGTCACATTTGGTTGCTGCAAGCCCGCCGGCCGCCGCTCACTCTAGGCCGGCCTCCGCTCACTCTAGCCTGCCGGCCGTTCCTCATTCAAGCCCGCCGTGTGTGACGCTGTGTGTTTCGTTGTGAAAGCGAAACTACTTTGTTTGGCCTTCCAAAAGAGGACACAACTAGAAATCAGTGGCTAAGTTGTATTTACAACACTGTTCCAGAACTAGTTCAACCCAAATATTCAGATGTGTGCAGCGCATTTTTTGGAGGACTGTTTCCTGATCCTGGGAGAGTAGACTACAATGCCGACTGTTCTGACTCACAGACTGTAAGTGCGTTTTTATATTTAAAGGATTTGCCACTGATGATTCAAATGCGAGTTTTGAGCAGTGTAGAGTAGCGCTTTTTGTTTGTCATTCATACGTAACACTGGATTTGTGTCACAAATAATGCTTTTTTTTCTGCTAAAGTTTAGAGAACGTTGTTAGTTTGTCTAACATTGAAAAAAAATGCTAAACGAACATCCAACCTAAATGTTTCAGAAATTTTTTTTTGCATCAATGCTGTTTTTGTAATAACAGTTTGCTTATTAATCATGCTTATAAATTAAGTTTCAATTTGTAAAAAATAAAAATCACTATGTCTATCTGATGTCCTCATAAAACATGGAAATCCAACATGTGTGTTTGTGTACAAGCATATTGTCTTTAAGCACATTGTCTTTTTGTTGTCTATTTGCATTTTTTGAAGGATACACAACTTCACTGCTCATTCCTAATTGGAAAAGAAGAGATGACGAATTGAGGCTGTTGACAGTATGTGGCACACTGAGTCGTGATTCATTGAATCCGGTATGATTCAACAGCAGCATCTCAGAACACATGTTCACTGTGGTTATATATTACAAAACCTTCAGGCGGGCACATCTGAAATGCTCCTTCCTCTTGATATCTTCAACCTTGTGGAGGAACAACAAAAGTCCTGAAAATCAAACCTTCAGACATTTTGATAAATTTTACAACATATTTCAATGTCAAGAATCAGACAGCTTTTCAGACCGGAATAAAACATACAAGACAAATGATTAGTGCACACCTAGAGATACTCGGTTGCCTTGTCTGTTGTATTCTGTGTTAATATAAGATTGTTGCATCCTTACAGAAGCCTTTCTTTGATGAATTTCAATTACTGTATGTCATGCTGTAGATTAATAATACTGTATATGATTTATTTTAGTTTTAAAGAAAATGCAAAAAATATAAATATAATTGGTGGATACTGTACTTTATTCAATAAAGGTCAGGCGAAACAGACAGAACCACACAGTTGGTTGACATACGGAAAACCATAATCTTTCCCAAAAAGACTCATGGCTGTATTAGATCAAAAGGGTGCTTCTACTAAATATTGAGCAAAGGGTCTGAATACTTAGGACCATGTGATATTTCAGTTTTTCTTTTTTTAATAAATCTGCAAAAATGTCAACAATTCTGTGTTTTTCTGTCAATATGGGGTCCTGTGTGTACATTAATGAGGAAAAAAAATTAACTTAAATGATTTTAGCAAATGGCTGCAATATAACAAAGAGTGAAAAATTTAAGGGGGTCTGAATACTTTCCGTACCCACTGTATGTGTTACTGTTAAGCAAACAATAATTTACCTTATACTATGATAAAACACTTTTCATTACTGTCACCATTTTTTTCCCTTGTGTGGAACATAGAGATATTTCAGAGAATGAACCATTTGATTCTACTGTGGTTGTGTGTGTGTGTGTGTGTGTGTGAGAGAGAGAGAGAGAGAGAGAGAGAGAGAGAGAGAGAGAGATTTCTCAAAATATCTTTTTTATGTTTTTATGTAAAGTGTTGTAAAACCTTGCATTTTCAGGATGTGTGTGTGTGTGTGTGTGTGTGTGTGAGAGAGAGAGAGAGAGAGAGAGAGAGAGAGAGAGAGAGAGATTTCTCAAAATATCTTTTTTATGTTTTTATGTAAAGTGTTGTAAAACCTTGCATTTTCAGGATTTTTTTTTTGTTTGCTTCAATAATTTGCATGTTTACATATTTTTTGAAATAATTAGTTTGATCAGAAATGCAGTAAAAAGAACACACACACAATTTAATATTAATAAATAATTATTAATACAAATACATAACTTTTTGAGCTAGTGTAAAGAAAGATTATTCAATAATACATGGAGACAATCATATAATAAACATAAATGTAACGCACCTTTTTATTTCTTAACATTTATTAGCGGTGTAATTATAACACATTTGATTTTGAATAGTTAGGCCTGAATAAATATGCAACTCAAAATCTTTTAGCTGTGAATGTTTATGATTCCTAATGACAAACAGTTTTGTCAACAGCACCTGGAATTTGCAAGTATAAATATGCTGTCATATTCAAGAAGTTATTTATTAAAACACTTGTACACAATTCATCATTTCTAGATCTTTCCAGCTTTTGGAAACCATAGATATTTGAATTCTCCCAAGCTCAAAAACTTTGCCCAAGAGATCAAAGGTTGCCATGTGTTTTACTGGGTGCAATATTTCACCCTTGATAAATATTCTCTAAACCAGGGGTCACCAAACTCTGTTCTGGAGGGTCAGTGTCCTGCAGAGTTTAGCTCCAACTTGCCTCAACACACCTGCCTGGAAGTTTCTATTATGCCTAGTAGACCTTGATAAGCTGGTTCAGGTGTGTTTGATTAGGGCTGGAGCTAAACTCAGCAGGACACCGGCCCTCTAGGACTGAGTTTGGGCATCCCTGCTTTAAACGCTTCATACAGAAACAAAGATGAGAATTGCCTTTCAACATCGGCAGCAGGCCTCTTTGAGTCACATCTCAGTAAACATATTTCTGAGATCTTTTTTTGCATTTTGCTCTAGTATGAATTCATGATTTCATGATGATAGAATGTAAGTTACACAACACATTATCACTTGTATATCATTATACTGTTTTTCACACAAAAAGCTATGTGTACTACTCTTCCTTTACTTCAACAGAAGGGGCTAAATGTGACCACCTTCCAAAACTGCTGAATATGAGAACTGTGTTTTTGAGCCTGAGTGCATGGTTGTTTTTGCTTACCCTCACACTGTATTTGCATGTGATATTTAATCTCAAGTTGCACTAGTCTGCTCAGATAATATTTACATGCTTTTGATTTCCTCCTTTTTCATATTTCACTTGCTATTGATTAATATTACTGTGTGAAAGAAAATCCCATCTATGAAGTTGTCTAACATGATAAATGGGGCCATGTTAGCATGAGAGATGGGAAATGCAAATGATTGATCTATTTAGTGTGCGGATATCTGGGTAAGGAAATACTGGGGGTGCGTGTGGGGAATATCCATATCTTCCAAGACAGGAAATTCTGATCCCTCATGTGCCTTTGCCCAAGCAAGCATGTTACAACAGGGAATTAAATCTCAACACAGGCCACCTGGGTGTGAAACAATATGGTGCATACCAGAGATAAATATGTCTTTGCTTTGAAATGGGGACATAGGGTTTGGGGAGTTCAGAATTATTCATATTCGCCAGATGAAACAACAATCAAGCGCTTAATGTAAGTATGTCACTGTTTTAGAAAACTACATTGAACAGTAAATCTGTATAAAAAAAGTGCAAAAACTGTAACTGGGACAGTACTCTCTCTCACTCATTTTTGGTATACATTTTTACTGTTTAGGTACTAATATGTTCACACTGTCAGTGTTCAGTCAATGGGATTGACAGCTGCATATACTTACAAGTGTGATTGTCAAAATGTCATGTTCACACAGCAGCTTAACATAGAGGCATGAATATTGTCTGTATGAATGTACAACTGAAGTCAAGCCCATATTCAATTTGTGAATATCACCTGTAACCATAGCGATACTGACTTAATTAAATATTAAAGACGGCAATGCCCAAAATGGCATGACAAATGTTTAATTGAGGGGTGATTTCATCCATTATATCTGAATTATAATCACACACAGATTGGATTTAAACCATCAGATGACACAAATCTCATATCTGCGCATGTGTAAGTTACTGAAACACACATGAAAACCCACAAGAGCATTGCAGAGCGGGACTCTCACAACATATAATGTGACAGACAACTAGTTGTCCATATGGTTCTGATAAGTCCTGAACATGTATGAGTGCGAGTTCGCTTGTGGTTAACCCCCCTAAAATAAACAAAATATGTGTGAATGCAACATTATTAAGGACTCAAATACAGGACTCACAATTGTTTTCTGTCGCTGTGTGAACTTGGCCCAATACGCACGCTGTAGTGGTAAATAATAGGGCTGGGTAAAAAATATTGATATCTCGATATTAATCGATTCTCATTTTTACGGAACATTATCGATTCTTAAATCCCAAGAATCAATTAGTCTAGCCTGTTTTCATTTAATGGACGGAACGGTGAAGGGCACTTCCCATCCAATATATCGCAATAAGCATTGTGCTCAGATTTCAAATTCTGTCCATTGTATTGCAATATTCAAACAATAAATGTCGTTTTGGCGCTGTTTAATGTGGAGTGACAGATCGCTGTAGTGCCTCAGTTCAACAGACGCGGCAGAGCGTAGCGCACGTGAACTGATCATCTCCTCCACATTAATACCAGTTTCAGCACAAAATAAACATGACCAAACATCCGAAGATAAGTTAAAAGAAAGAGTACAACTTTACAATCCGTATCCTGTCTCATGTAATCGCTCAATCAGTGTTTCAGCCGTGCAAAGACGTCTTGTTAGCAATGTCATGTAACGTCACATTTACCTCAGAAAAAAACATATTCAGTGACCATAAACTCATTAGTCAGATAGAAAAATAAACTGTAGAGAGGGGCATTTTGCTTAATATATGCACCATATAACAGATTCATTATAAATGTCACTGTTCTTCAGTTTAATTTATGTTTGAATAAATCCATCAAGTTTTTATGACAGCTACCATTATATTTCTAAAAAAACTAATTGAAGTAGAAATATTATTATGTAATTGTAACTTTTTAATTTTAAAAACTAGATTAAGTGTAATTTTAACAAATCAGTAAATTTTAACCTTCAATATTATAGTAATGTAGTACCAACTGACTCTCATGTATATTTTACAGCATTAGTTGAGAGATTTTTTTTCCTTGAGAAAATTTGGCATGTACTGTACCTGATATATATATCCAAAATAATCGATATTGAATCGAATCGAATCGTGAAATTTGTGACAAAACCCAACCCTAGTAAATAAGATACAAATGTGTCCCTTTCAAAAGGGTACCTTTTTCCTGTTACATTTTCTATTTTGAAAATATGAAAAGGATTATTTACCCAAAATAAAAAGTGTGTCATCATTTACTAATCCTCATTTTAACACAAACCTGTATGACTTTCTTCTATGGAACACACACACCAAAAAAACAAAACAAAAAAACAAAACAAAAGGGTGAGTAAATTATAAAAAAAATAATAATAATTATCCCTTTAAGGACATTTCCGTTGACTCTAAAACACACTCAAAATACAGGTAAAATGGCTGTAAAAAAAATAAATATGGAAAATCCCATCATATTAATACAGTACATTGTGCCCTACTTTTAGTGATTTTTTTTTTACAGTATAATACAGAATAAATGTCAATGCAAAAATAAAATTAATAAAAAAATCACTGAGACATATCATAACTAATGTTCCATATGTCATAGCATCAGTTATTTTTATGGTTTACACTAGCTTCTACTTGTCCATATAAACTGCAGGGACACAGACAGAACTTCTCCATTTCATTAATAGCAACATTGCTCTCACCTTGAAGAAATATGAGACGGGGGGTGATATATAGCTGTCAAAGCATTATATGACAGGCACTTTTATTGAAAGAACACATTAAGGATGGATATAGGACTGACGATAGAAAAGCACTATATAAATGAACTAATGAACATCAACCTTTAGATAGCTCAGGGTCATATGACCATTACAGTCTGAGCTGATTTAAAGGGTTAATTCACCCAAAAATGAAAGTTAGCCTGTGTTTTACTCATCCTCGAAGCATCCTAGGTGAATGTGACTTTTTTCTTTGAGACAAATTCAATCTGAGTTATATAAAAAATTGTCCTGGCCCCTCCAAGCCTTACAATGGGGGTAAAGCAGGTGTTCAGTTGTCAACAGTTCAGAAGTCGTGAAATAAAGTGCATGCATCCATAATAAAATGTCCCTCACACAGGGGGGGAATAAAGGCCTCCTGTAGCGGATCCATGTGTTTTTGTAAGATAAATATCCATATTTCAAACGTAATAAACACTTTTCCCTCAAAAAGTCAAAGTTCAGGGGAATGATGCTTAGCTGATACACTAATTTACAGGAAAAGAGATAAAGGAAATTGTGAAGAAAAAAACAGTCAGTATATCAGTTCTATCTCACAACCCTGATAAACATTATGACTACACTATCTAGTCTCTTGAGTCTGTCCAATTGCATGGCTTCTATAGTTCACATGAGCTGCTGACCTGTGCTGTAACCTTCCAGTGAAGACACAATTATCACCTAGCCCGAGGCAGAGAAATGGATTGATCTAGCTGTAGTTAACTGTAATTCATTGGCCTCTGTCTACATTAAGAGTCCTGTGGGGAAGATTAATGTGGCAGAGGACCTGATAAACCAGCCTAGTTCTCTAATAATGTCCCAGCTCTCCTGTTGTGTGCAGAGTGAACTGTTTGCACTTGGGATAAAAGCATCGAAAACAAACATTCAATCTTAATCTAGTTTGACTTCTGGATTATTTCATATCTAGAACAATGTTCAAATAGACCTTAGTGTTCCAATAACCTCGCAGGACCTTTAATTCAATATAGCATTGATTTGAATGAATAGTTGATCTTTTTTAAAAGAAGTGATCATCTGGTTAGTATTGAAGTATGGAAGATTAATATTATGTTTAAAGCATCATGATTTGTTTACGTTCTGTTTGCTGGCCCATGAAATCAAGCAGGACGCTTGTATAGCATGCCTTGTCTTTGATTTTGGATTCTGGAGGAGACGGCCTCGATTAGAGCATGACATCTGAAATATGTTGTCAGAATTAATAAATGCAATTAGGTCTTATTGTTCAGTGAAGTGCATAAACTACAATGTGTGGGTATATTCTGAAAGTGAAGTATAATTGTGCTTCTAAAGACGGTTTAACTATTAATGAAGTGTGGTTTACAATTTAAAAAAAAAACTTGATTGTGGCATTTATTTCTGTGGCATTTATTTTATACATCAAATGGATAGGGGGACTTTTTAAAAGTCTGTTTTTTTTTATTTAGTAAAGAAATGTAATGCAACATTTTAACCTGACATAATAAATTTTTTAAAACAAATATTACATACATATATAAATATTTTCAGCGGCATAAATAAAATCAGAAGGCCAGGTCTGTGATAAGACATTTTATATTTTCCCTCAGGAGAGTTCAAACATTTTATAAAATTTGGCAACTATTTAGCCAGAAACAATGTATGATACAAGTCCTGATAAAGTGGTAATAAATAACAAAGCTATTATTAAGATTACACTACTGTTCAAAAGCGTGGGGTCAGTAAGATTTATTGATTGATTGATTTTAATATAAAATAATAATTTTTATTCAGCAAAGATGCAAACAATTGATCAAAGTGACAGTAAAGACATTTACAATCTTACAATTTGTATTTAAAATAAATGTTGTCCTGTAACTTTCTATTCATCAAAACGTCTTGAAAAAAAGAATCACAGAGTGCACAAAAAATATTAAGCAGCACCACTGTGTTCAACATTGATCAAATAAAAATAGTTTCTTGAGTGACAAATCAAAATATTAGAACAATTTCTGAAGGATCATGTGACACTGAAGACTGGAGTGATAGTGCTGACAATTCAGCTTTGCCATCACATTAATAAATTATGTTTTACAATATATTAGTGTGATGAAGATGAGCCCACCAGCTCGCCTTCGGGGAAAAAATGTGAGTCTGTGAAAGGATGTAAAAATGATGGCTTACTTGCAGAAGCACTTTCGTGCAAGGTGAAATTTATTTACAGTGCCAGAAAGATTGTCCACAGAGAAAGAATATATACAAGTGCACACAAAAATGTCAAAAAAATCCAAAGTACCAAAGAAACAACAAAAGTGGAAAATAAACCAGAAAATAACCCAACAATGATATATCAAACAGGTATCCGCAGTATACGAAGGGGTTTTGTGTTTGCTTGAGGCACCGCAGTAGCACTCTTGCACCAACTTGGTAAACAAGCAATGTTTTCTTCTTCTTTCTTCTATTTAATGTTTAACAGCAGTTAGCATTCAGCATAATTGGTGCATTACCGCCACCACAAGCTACGTTTTAGGTTTGGCCTCGGCTTATATAGGCCAAATCCCGCCCCTTTCTGGGCCATCCCAATCTCAGGTAAGTAAAACATTTAACACACAAACAAGTACCACATCTACTTGTCATAATCGGCCGCCGCTCGTTCGTTCGGTTTTGCTGGCACAGTGTTTTCAGCCAGAAGACTGACTATGCCCACACAGACAAACATTGCAGGGACGAAACGACATGACAAGTGCCGTGTAAGTGTATGAAATGACAGGGAAGTGGATATGGACAGAGGAGAGTGCTGAAATGGGAGAAGGTACATGTGCTATCAGGATTGTTTGTGCACCCGCTATCAAGCGCCAACGGCAGGGGGGAATGGTATGGAGGATGAATGAGGTAAGTAGGCGGGTGTGTGTGTGTGTGTGCGTGTGCGTCAGCTTCCCCAGCGGTGGCAGCTAATGTGACTTTATCACAATTAACAAAGTTATTTTAAATTTTTTACTGTTTTACTGTATTTTAAAATAAAAATAAAAACATGCATATCCCAAGCTTTTGTATGTATATTAATTCATATACTTAATTTCACTATTGCATTAATATGCCTTCATCCATAAAATCAACACTTTCTACCTTAAAGGTAAAGCATGTCATTTCTAAGCAGATATGTAAAACTCAACCCATTAGTTGAGCGTATGTTGTTGTTTCAAGCTGGTAAAGCAGTGCTTTGATAGTAACACACAGCTATTGTTTAGCTACAATTCTCTTGTACTGTCCTGAAAAGGCAAAACACAATAACAATGCCAACACTGAAAGTGAGAAAATTGCCAATCATGTCAATTCACACTCTATTTTCTCTGAATCTGAGGTTAGTTGAACTAAACCTGTCTGTCACGGGACATATTATAGTCTAGCAGACACAATTTCAGTCAACTCAATTTATAGTATAGTATAGTTATAATATAGTTGTCTATATATATTAAACTGTGGTATAAAAAGTAAAAAATATTTTTTTCATTGAAATATTCAATGAAAAAAGAAGTCATGCTTCACATTTATCAGCAGCATTCTCAGAAGTGAGAACTCCAACACCACAGCATACGTCTCTAATGAAATTCCTGTAATACCAGATAAAAGTGTCACTGCTTCGTTTTGTTGTCATGTTTGTGACTCTGGCCGGGGCGAGAAAATGCCAAGGAGGAGTCAGATGATATGCGCATAAGTCATGACACTGCACAGTAAATCTGGTTCAGGTGTGGCTTATTGATCTCCCAAGAGAAATATAGTCCCTCCATTCTATTTCTCTTCTGCTGATATACAGCCACAGTGACATTGTAAATGAGTCTCATGGCCGTCCATGGAGGTTTGGACAAAGGGCACCATTTGAGGCTACCTGGTGAAAGAAAGAAGAGTTATCAAAACAGGTTGAAATTCCTTTATCCCTGAGCAGACTTCACTACACATTGGTGGTCATGCACATTAGCAGAGAAACGGAAAAAAAGAAGGGAAGAGAAAGGAAAAGGGAAGGAAGAAACAATGTTACATAGGAAGCAGCTGCAGAAGGAGATCAGTGTAAACAGGCCAAGATGATGCACAGAGAAGCAATGTTGTAATTTTTTTTTCCTTCAACACAGAGTAAACAGAGTAGATTGGGGAGAATTTAGGCGGAGGTGTGTGGGTGGATGAATCCAGCGAGTCCAATAAAGAAACACATCGACTGGTGTTTCTCCAGGGGAGCTCCTATATCGCTGTGTAACTGTGGGGAATATTACACATGCCTCCTCTGTGCACCACAGCTCTTTATGTGTGAGATTACAATATCATACTTGTGTGTTTGTTTTATCTTTTATTTGGGTAAAATTGCCATTATGCATGTTTTGATATGTAGGAAAAGCATGTAAATATTTTTAATTTTATATACTGAGCTTACTAAAGGGCATTGCATGCTAATGTGTTGGGTTCAATTACATCTTTATTTGAACTGCAACATGGAGTGGTGCTAAAAGCCCCTTCAGTTTTATGTGAAACAGATTACTCTGGTTTTATTACCTTGGTTGTGTCATGTATCATGGCAATTTGTAAACAAAATGTCCAAATGCTCAATGGCATTTGAACATAACCACCAACTTTAAACCCTACCAAACCCTAAAATATAGCATTTACAAAAGCAAAGTAAGATAACAACACTTTTGTTGAAGCAACCATGCCATTCTACAAGTCTTTGAGCTTCTCCACATCTCAAGTGCAGTGTTGCACCAGGTGAGCTACTGAGCAAATTTACTACATCAGAAAAGCCATACATATGGAGCTAGTGATATGATGCAAATATCAAAATTGTTATTTTATGAATCATGCATTATGGTAAAAGTGTTTTGAGATCATGACGTAGTATCTTGCAAGGAACTAACAAAAATAAATCCTTATTAATTGAGAATCTGACTCGTAATCATAATTTTTATGACAAGGTATAAAGGTTGTTGGTTGTTGTTTACGTTCATTTTAGACAGAAACTGCAGTGAATTGTATGTAGGTACATTTTGGTACAAATGTACGCAGAGGCACATTTTTTCCAATACGTGTATATGACAGATGCATTTTCACCAACATACAGTAGAGTTTGATCGGATGAATGGTATTTGACATCACTGACGAAAAAATGGCTAGTGTTTTCTACATCCTTGTAAAAACTGATCAGTTTATTTTGCTCTCATACACACTATATAGTTACTTGCGTTTATTTGCATTTAGCATTCTTTTTCCCCTGCTTTATGCACCTCTACAACCCTCTATGCACACCTTGGCAATATAATCGCCATTGGTTTGTAAATTTTTTTGTTTACTCGCCAGACTGAGATACTATTTTACACACACACACACACACACACACACACACACACACACACACAGACAGACAGACACGCGCGCGCGTTTACTTAGCTATCTAAATGGGGACATTACCTAGACTTCTATTGTTTTTATATACAGATAGTTATACACTTTTTAACCTAAACCCACCCCTGCCCCTCACAGAAAACTTTCTGCATTTAAAAAATTGTAAAAGTAAAAAATAACTTTGTTTACTTTATTTTTATAACAGTTTTACAAATGAGGACATCCACAAATTGAGGTTTTTGCCGACTTTTGGGTACAAATTTGTCCCCAAAATATGGTTAAGTACACACACACACACACACACATGAATCCACCCAATCAGCTTATCTTTGTAAAATGGAACAGCTTCTTAAATAACTGAATGTGCACTCTAAACTTCAGCCAATCAAGCATTATATTATGGTATTATGATAATTAAGCACTATTTAATGATACAACTAGGGATTAGAACTAAAACTTGGTAACCATGAATGAATGCATATTTGTCATTTTAACTAAACTTGGGACTGGTGGTGGTGTTTAAGATATTGTTGGTCATAGGTAATAGTAATTATTATTAAAATATACTACTACCACTACTACTCCTACTACTACTACTACTACTTCTATTATCTGCTGGGTTCATGAATATTAATCACGTTGTCAGCGTTTGCGCGAACTGATTTGCTGAAATCAAAACAGGGACGGTAATAAATGAGCATCAGCCAACGAGAGCTGTTCGCGCATTAGCTCCGCCCACTGCCGAGAAACCGGCATATCTTCTGCTTGTTCTTAAAAGCTGAATAATTCTAAATGAACTCTGTTATTTTGACAGGAAAATACAACAACGAATATAGTTTACATGTAGCGCGTCGATTCAGCATGGTATGCAAGACTCTCGCTCTCTCTCTTTGCATGTGTGAGAAACACAGCGCTATCAGTAAAGCGACGGCGAGTCGTGCGCCTTCACACTAGTTTACGGTACGTCAAATACAGGTGCTCTGCGTGCTACATACTGCACATCCATTGAGTACATGACGAACCATTGAGCGCATCCAAATAGTACAGATCACTTGACGGAGAGCGAAACTCTCAAGCGCTTAGTCAGCGTGTTTATCGAGTGAAAATCTGTGTTGAACGCCTCTCACACACATACTGGTGTGTAAAATCTAAGAAATGATTAGCCAATGGCTAATGTTAGACATTATTTAGTCGCCCAGAGTAAGATTTAGTCGCATATGCGAGTGATTTACTCGCAATGTAGAGGGTTGCTCTATCAGAACAGACATGAAACCCATTCTTGGGTCGCAATCCTACAAAAAAATCAAACAATGCATTACTCTGTCATGGAAAATAGCTAAATAACTGTCTTGCTTGTTAGCTAGCAAATATTACATAAGGATGAGAGTAACACTGGAGCATTATTACTATCACTGCATTCATGTCAGGTCATGCAACTTGGTCTTCAAATGTATGTACTTACAGTATATACTATACTTACAGTATATACTGAAGTATATACTGTAACTTTTTTGTTACTTTTTTAAACCTTTTTTTTTTGCAGATTTACATGGCATCACTTGCCACTATATGCTTGAAGAATGAGGACACAATAGAAAATTCCAGTTTCCAGTAGCTCCACATTAAGCAGGAAAACCACATAGATTCCAGTCGTTTATGTTTCTTGGCTTGTTTAAATGGGGGATAATATAACCTCTGCTCTGTCTGTTGGGGACACAAAGTAGAACAGCATTTTTCATTCAACGGTTCAGTGTATGACAGCCAGCAAACTAATATAAATGCATCACGGGACCAGCAGTCAGCAAAATCGAACAAATATAACTTTCAAGCACAGTTAAAATTGAAAGTGCGGATTCCTCTTAATTTAGGCCAAGTGCTTCACAAAATTTCCACAGGGCTCTTTGGCTTGATGCATCAGAGGAACAGATGGAGAACACAACACAGTGGCAGAGCGCAGTTATTATGGTCTTGCACATTTACGGAAAAAGAAAAAAAAAAACCTCACTGCAACATAATGGATTCTTTGCCGGATCCGCTTTCCCAAGCCTGTGGAAACACTGATGCAAATGTATATTTTAAAGATCATGATTCGCAGAGAGATTTGAGCATTTCCCCTTTGAAGCAGGAGCTCAGGGGCTTTTGTGAGGGTATTGCACTGCTGTGTCCCACTGCTGTTCAGGAAGACAGAAGTAATATTCTCTGGTGAATTAATGCAGTGTCTCTAATTCTGTCTTCCCTACATCTCCTCTCTTAGTGCCGTGGGGATTGAACGAGCGAATAGAGTAATGAACATGGAAAAAGAGCTACTACTGCCAAAATTCAAAAACAGGCAGCTGAAGGATGGATGGAAGGCAAGAAAAAAACATTGAAAAGACTATTCAAATCCCCTACTTCTAGAAAAGGACTCAAAGGATTAAAACAAATCTCTCAAGTAATGTTGAAGAGGGTCCTTTAATGCATTCAACTGTATATTAAATGGACAACATTAAGCGCTCCACAGGTATAAGTAGGCCTGTCGCAATAATCAATATATCGACTTATCGCGCAATATATGTACATGACCGCAATAATTTTTGGTGACGCAATAAATCGGCCATTATATTTACTTAAAAATGTATGTCACCATGTTTTGTACATTTCACTTGCGCCTGTGTCTTTTGCAGCTTCTCATACATAAAGTGGTGTAGTCATGAGGTGCTAGTTCAAATTTAAAAAATGCTTCTACAAAAAAAGTTTAATCTGCAGATATGGCCTTGTTTAGGGATCTGTGCCTTTGCATACAGACATCTGACTGCTAAGTAGTGATTGTGTTTTTCAGCAATAGTGTGCACCCTTAATTTACAGAGAAAAGAAGGTCCGGGAAAAATCTGTAGATGGAAAAATCTGCACACAAGTTCTTTGTGCATTTTTCTTTTTTTCTACTTGTTACTTTGCACTTTTTGTTAGAAAATGTTTATTTACTATTTATTCAGGTTTTTTAAGGTATCCAATATTTTGATACTTAATTTCCATGATCTAAATATTCTTAAAAATTTAAAGTTTGTTGTCATTTGGAAGTGTGTAGGCCTTCTTGCATTATTATGCTGTTACATTATGATTATATATTCAGTGGCATAAAATGGTCTTTAAAATGACAATAATATCGCTTATCACAATTATTTCTGGCGCAATATATCGCACAACAAAAAGTTGTTATAGTGACAGGCCTAGGTATAAGGTGGTATATACATTAAATATAAAATAGCAGTCATAAAGGTATTGCATGTCATTTTTTTAATATTTGACAGCATGCTGTATAGGTGATAAACACTGAAGAATCCAGAAATTTGCTATTATTTATAGAGCCACAGGAAGTGTTGCTTTAAAGGAATATCCCATGTTTGGTACAAATAAAGCTCCAACAGCATTTATGCATTTATTAGTGAAATTTAGTTTAGTTTAAAATGATTTATTTAGCAAAATAAGATGAAGCATATGCAATGTAAATATATGGGAAGCCAGTTTTTGACAAAGTTTATATATATATAAAAAAAAAAACAATTCTGTTAAAAGGATCATTAAAATACATGTTAAATTAGTAACTATATAAATTGCATAAATTCCCAACATTGTATAGTACTTTTAGGGTTTCAGAAGTTAGAGGGTCATGGCAATAAATAAGTTAATTGTATGTCACTTTACCTAGATTTTGTTTGTTTGTTTACCTATTTTATATATTTTTTCTATGCTATTGAAACACTATTTTAACTTTTACAGGTATTACTGAGTATTTTAGCGTTAATGTCTTTTTTTTTTTTTTTTCAAAGAGGGACAAGTGAAAATAAATGTTCATGGCAATCAACATGATGCCACAAGTGCTGTTGATGAGTTTAACTTGTACTGAACCTTGAATATTGATTTAAGTATTTTGTCAGGAGAGACACCTTTTTAAATCTATATGAATCCTGATGTAAGATAAATATTACATCTTGCTGCAACTCAATAATTCATATTCCCGCATTCTTGCGTGACCATATGGCACTAGACAGTTATTCTGTTTTGTATATGGCTACAGCAGAGCATATGAATGCATTCAGCATTAACATGTCTTATTCAGGTACAACCTGAAAGTAGAAGTGTCCCTGAAGGTATGAGCTATTATTCTTCACACATGTTACATACAGGAAGAGCAATAAGCCTCTAAAGTAATCCTTGGAGGATTAGGAAAGGGTTTAGCAATTTTTGGATGCCGGTAACCAGCTGTGTCTGATATGATGTGTATGGAGATGCTCCACTTTATTGTGTGTAATTAATTAAATGTCATATCAAATCACCAGGGACTGGCAGTTAAATGTATAGGCCATGATGAAGTATCCCAAACTCCATCCGCAACTGAACCAGCCAGCATAAAGATTTCACTCCTTTTAGACTAATGAGGGGTATAATGTGGTGTGTTAAATTGACAGCTCTGGTTTGCTTTAAATTGTTTTATATTTCAATGTGGGATTTCAAAGTACTCCACAGTCTGTCAATGACTCAAGTATTCAAATAGATACTGCACAAATTTGCATGTCCATTAAATTAATGGAATTACTAAATGCGATAAGTACTTATCCCTTAAAATAGAGATTACTACCTAGACTAGTATAAGGATTTGTATAGGGAAGACTGGAGTGAATTGTAACACCATAATCTGTTCTGTTTTTCTGTTGGTTGAGCGGACAGGAGGATTGAAATAATTTCCAGTGTACTAAGATTGCACAACATGGGACTTTGTATAGTCTTTATGCACACACACACACACACACACACACACACACACGGTTGCACCAGTGCCCCCCCCCTTATAATTGCCCTGCTAACATTTGCATTTTAGCAATGTATTTGTAAAGTATATGTACTGGAAATAATATATATTTTTTTTCATTAAAGGGATAGTTCACCCCAAAATAAAAATTCTGTAGTCAATCGTACTACCCTCTTGTCTTTACAAACCTGTATGACTTACTTTCTTCTGTTCTGTGGAACACACACACAGTGGGAATCATATATTGGGAACCAAAGAGTTTTATTGACCACTGACATTTTTATTGACCATTGACATAACAAAAGACTTTTTCATGTTTTAAAGAAGAAAGTAAGTCATACTGGGATGCCATGAGGGTGAGCAAATGATGACCCTTGTTTGGGTTAAAAATAAATAAAGCCATTCTTACTTTGTTCCATGAACTGGACAAAAACACAATTCTTGAGCTCTGCTTTTATGTTTTGAGATGTTAGCCTCCACATGTATTTCCAATTATACGTTATGGTTTAAATTAAGAAATGTATTATTGGTTTACCCTTTATACTTTGAAATTAAACTCTTTGAAATGAAATGGGTTTGGGTTGTAGTAGTGATGAGGGCTACCATAATACCATTAAATAAATGCATAAAATGAAAATGTTTCAACTGTTGCAACATAACTCACCCAGGTAGTGAAGGTGGGTTGTAACACTGGTACTTGTTGTACCTTCTTTGAATTTGTAGCAGATAAATATGGGAATATCACATCAAAGTTTTAGATAAATAACGCGCGTTAACAACACATTGTTACAGCCATCCCCGGTCTCCCCACCTCATCTCACCTAGAGAGAGAGAAGAGAGAGTGTGATAAATCTGTGATCGGAAGGGAGGTCAGAACAGTTAAACCGCTGTACCTGTTCTACCTCAGAGCAAAAGCGCGTCTTTCCCGGGGAGAAGTGAAATACACTGACAGTGTCCCACCCATTTGAATTTTGCCGTTCGTTCTGTGTATTGGAGGCTCCAGGGCTGCTGGGGAGGAGCGAGGCTCGTCTTTATCAGTAAGACAGCGCCACTGTTCGAGCGCTATCACCGTTTGATCGGGACCCGCGCGGAGTCTCCGTTATCTCACCGCGCGCCACTGCAGCAGAAGGGCAAGAGGAACTCCTGAGAGGATCACTTATTTCATCTCCGCTGACCATTCCTGGGAGAAAAACACGGACTTAACTGACACCTGTCTTGGGAGATACTTAGTCGAAGACCTTTTCGTGTACCTCAGAAGTTTTAACCGTCTGTACCGTTCAACGTTTGTAACATTGGAACTCGTTGCTGCTGTTCGGTGAGGATGGGACCGTTGCTTGTCTCCATCGCCTTCTGCGTGCACCTCGCTGTTTCGCATCTCGTCAAAGGTTAGTGGCAGAGCGCATAATCTCCGTTTTTATGAATGATGTTGTTTAACTTTCTATTCCAGAAGAACGGGGAGACAATAGAAGAAGTGTTATAATTCAGCACGTCAAGGAATGACCTTAAATGTTCGTTTACAACAAAATGTTGTGCGTCTCAACATGTCCTATAATTAACCTCAGAACGCATGATTAGTTGGCAGCAACTATATGAGCACGTTAGTTGCGGATATTTGAAATGCCATTCATTATAGCTCATGCTGTATTTATTGGGCAAGTGAAGGTAGTAAGGGAGACATTATTTGCGCGCTATCCCATTGACAGGCTGCTGTACGGCTTTCCTGATCGTACTCCCACGGTTTTTACATCTATGGCAAGCTGTTGTAACATTTAAACCGTAAAAATAAGTATCGCTTTTATTGTACTATTTCTTATTATTTATTTTCTGGTTATCCAGTAGTGACTAGTATGAACATCTTTTTCATGTTCACCAACTATTCCTTAGATACTAGTACTTATAGCCTGTCAACAGTGGCTAAATTAATATATACTAGTCATTCTGCTTATTTATTTTCTGCTTCTCTACATATAGTACTTAATTTAAATCAGTCAATTAATTGATCAAACAACCAATCAATCCACTTTATTTAAAGAGCACAAATAAACTCATCAATACTTGCCCAAAGTGCTTATTCATTTTCTGCAAGTCATTATCCAAATAGTTATTAGTGTCTTTCAGCTTTTTTTGTATGTAATGAGACTTTAGTAGGCCTATGCAAATACGTGCATGCTTTGAAGAAAGTCTGCCAAATACATAACTGTAAATGTAAAACTGAAATATTCTAGTCACTGTAATACAGTAAGAATAGATACTTCTAAAAACTAAAAAAGGGATACTTGTCAATAATGGATTGCTTAAAAGTAGGGCTGCACCAATATGAAATTTTACTACCGATAGCTGATTAATCAGAATTATATTAAGATATATTAATAAGAATTATATTATTATTTCTTGCTGTAAACGACACAAGAAACCCTCTCATTTGGTACATTAAAGGTTAAAATGAACAACGACACTATTATATTAAATTAGACTATATTTATTTTCACATTTAAAAAAATACTCAAAAACATTTGTATGTAACGCAATTGCACATAAGGTCTTCATGTTATAATATACATATATACATATATAATTAGTAATAATGAAGTAATAATCAATCTTATAAATTAAGATTAAATCAGGATTATATGAGACATGATATATTCTGGTAAATTGTACTGTATCTTTCAACATACCTTCATTCATGTTTATGTCATGCTATAGCTTGTATTAAAGTGGAAGAAACTCACGCTCTGTGCTGCCACTTAAACTGAAGCTGCTAAACCAGGGGTCGGCAACCTACGGCATGCGTGCCAACAGTGGCACGCAGAGGGATAATCGCTGGCACTCGAGCAATAGGGAAAACTGCATACTGATGTACATTTTGATGTAATAACTTCTCATAGCCACACAGCCTGATAGGAGCTATAAATACTATTAAAGTGTGAGAATTAACTTGCGCTAGTCTACCGATGTGCGTGCGACCGCTGCACATATTACTAGGCACTTTAGATCAAAGACTCAGTGGTCTAACAGCGCTCGTCAACGTCAAAATGACTGAGATGGCCAATCAAATAAAAGTAGGCGGGGTTTACTGTTCACAGAAGCAGAGCACGAAGTGACAGTTTAACATTAAAGAGAGCGAGGTAAGATGAAGCTGCAAACAAGTATTGTCAAAAGACCCGGTACTTCGGTACTAAGTCGGTACTGAAAAAATGAAAACGTTACAGTACCAGGTTTTTTTAAGTACTGGTGGTACCAAGTACCCGGTCAACCCGGTTCTTGATGCGCTATCCAAAAGGTGCGCAGCTGCGCTCTCTTCGTAAAAGCACTGAGACATGGCAACATCAAAACGAGGAAACACACCAAACTAACAAAACACTTTAAAGACACCCAGATCAAATAAAAGAGTTCAAGCAGGTAAGTTTCATTTTAATTTTTAACATTTAGATCAGTGTTTACCATACATTGATTTATTTGTGGTGGCCCGCCACAATATCAAAACTGACTGCCACAAATAGATTTTCCAAAAGGCTTTGACTTCGTTGAATAAACATGAGCACTGCACATGTCAAAGTCAAAACCCGGGGCGGGTGTTTTTATATAACTGTATTTCTGAAGGAAACCGACTGTCTTCAGAAAATTATGGATGTCATTTTCATTTCATCTTGCCTGTAATGCCTGAGCAGCGTTTGTGAGCTGAGCGCTGCTTTGTGTATAGCCGTTTCTGGGGAAACGTCTATCTCTCCCGCTCTACAAGTGCCTCCTGCTGGCAGAGAATGATTTTGCATATATATGCTGCCACAAATAGAGTGCAAGTCTGGGGGAAACACCGCTTCTGTTATTAATACTATTCAATATTTTAATTTGAATGTCGGATTGAAATGAACGCTGTTATTAGAGTAGTTAATCGTTAGCATAAGCGTAGCTAACGCTAATATAATGAACATTAGAATGAAGTTTCTTTATTAACTATTTAATGCTCCTATAACTTTTATTAGGATAAAAAAACAGGAGGACATGATGATATTTACTATTTTTACACACCAGAGTCTTTTAAATGAATTGTGAATCTAAAATATGCGTGTTAGAGAATGTACAAATGGTTAACATTGTGTCATATCAGTCAGAAAAGCAGTTCTGTTCTTTTATTTAATTTTTTTTAGCTAACTTAGTTGTTATTCTTGGCTGAATAACTCTAGGTTTTCAAAAGCCCTTTAAAATTAAATATGAACACAGTTTGGATTAAATGAAAGTATAGTCACATTTTTTAATTAGCATGTTTTTGTGTTTTGCTTTGATTTCGAAATTGGTACCGAGAACTGTGGATTTTCACTGGTATTGGTACCGAATACTACAATTTTGGTACCGTGACAACACTAATGTAGCGATTCAGTATCAATTAATAAAAGTCGCATGGCAGTGCTGGCAACAGGTTTATGAGCTTCTGAATGTTACTTTTTTTTCTCAGTGCGATCTCAGATCTCTGTGTGCGAGCATTGTGTCTGCGTGCGCATCAATTAATGCAGCGCATTAATATAGAACGGTGATTAACCCCTTTGCTGTCACCCGGCATTTTCGGCATGAAGGCACAAATGACATACCCAAATTAAAAGGTTGCTGCTCATGAGTCTTTCTGACTAGATATATAATCAACATATGTTCACAAAGCTGACACTTCAATGTTTACTTCAAAGTTTACTATTCAAGAATAAGAATTACTCGAACTGTTATGATAATAGAGATATATAAGCACAAACATAAAAACAAAAATATTAAAAACATTTTTTTTTTAATGTATAAAAATATGTTGCTGTGGTAAATGGTTTTAGAAACACAATGAAGCTAAAGCCACAAGTCTACTAATGCCAAATTCCAGGACATAATCTCTAAAACTGTGAATTTTATTAAATATTTTTTAAGACCATGTCATGTGTGTTTTTAGAGAGTTTCAAAGGCTAATAAAAGGCTAATAAAATTGATTTATGACCCCTGTAAGCTCTCCTGTAAGATGTCTCCTCATGTCTGGCCCGGCAAACTGCCCCATTCATAATTCTATTGTTGTCACGCGACGAACCTTTTACACCTCCGCCAGGTATGACACATTATCCTCATTCCTTTATCATTATTCTTTTGTTTTATTCAGCCATTAGTAGCCTTTATCCTGGCATTACAAGATTTACCAAGCTACATCGCTTCAATCCCAGTATACATTTACCCAACTATAATCAAAAGTATTTCTAAAAAAATAGAACAAAACATTTTCTTACGACCTTACATCAATTATTATGACAAAATACATCATGAAAAGAACTACACCTGTGCAGTGGTTAACCAGAAAAATAAAAAATGGCACGTCATGCCGAATGTCTCGCCACATTTAAGAGCATCAAAATGGTATTTGTTGTTTGAATTTTGTGTTAAAATGTTCAAGATTTGAAAGCTGAGACTTTATTTCTTATCAGAAATAACAAAGCTCAAAACCCATTGTGATAATTAGATTAGAAAATACAAATCATTTTTTTAATGGGAAAACCTCAGACCTAGCAACCCTGATTTGAACTACAGGTGGTTCACTGGGTCAAATAGAAACCACGTTAAAAGTGTTGCGTTAATGTGTTATTATTGCTTTAACCTGAACAGCCCTAAATTCAACACAAGAAACATTTTCTTCATGCGAACTGCTGTCTGACATACTTTTCTGCTGCCTTTTGATTGACAGGAAATAATCGATCATCATCAGACCCTGATCATCAGCTGTTTTTAAACAATTGCCTGATGGCTGATAGCGTAGATAATTGCTTTTATCAGCCAATACTGATTTTTGGCCAATATATCAGTGCATCCCTACTTAAAAATAATAAAAATCTGTGCTAATAAAATAAAAAAAGCATACTAGTTAGTTTTAAGGCAGAGATGTAAAAATAGCTTGCCATATTACATCAGTATTTTGAGAAATAGGAGGAGACTGATCAGTTGTCATGCTGGATGAACTTGGGATCCATTTACCGCAGCTCAGTGGATGTTTCTTCCCATTCTTATCGATCTCCAATCACTGCCAATGTTTTCTTCTATATTAGACATGCGAGTGATGCACATCCATCTGGATTCAAATGCGCTGTCACTGTGAGAGTGAACAGGTTTCCTGTCTGATTCTTTTCATAGGGAGATTTACATCAACTGGATTTTTATCTTCAACATTGTTCACAGAGCAGCCATAAATGCTGGATAACACTTTAAAGCTAATGTTCAGTGTTGTCATGGCTCATGGCACATGTCAAAAATGTGTGTTGACGTAAAATTTGGCTTCGGTACTGTGACAAGTGTGTTTAACTTAATTGGCACACTATTTTTAGATTCTTCAGAGGTGATTTTGAACATTCTTCTGACTCGTATGCAGGAAAAAAACAGTCTTATCATGTATTTGGCATAAATGTAGAAATGTAGTGCATTCTATGGGAAGACTGACCCAGAGGGAAATCTTATTGCTCAGAGGTTGCTCTTTCATAGCTTATCAGATCTCTTTCATATATTTCTCAATATAATTTGAAGAATTTGATGAGAAATGAATACGAGTCCATATCAAAACTCTGACTTTGATTGCAGACTTTAGTTTCTTGGCAAATCTGAGCACAGTTTGAGACATTGAGATTTCTTCTAAAACCCTACACTCTTAAAAATAAAGGTGCTTCAAAAGGTTCTTCAAGTGATGCCATAGAAGAACCATTTTTGGTTCCACAAAGAACCATTCAGTCAAAGGTTCTTTAAAGAACCATATCTTTCTTACCTTTTTGTAATCTGAATAACCTTATTTCACCACAAAGAACCTTTTGTGAAACAGTAAGGTTCTTCAGATGTTAAAGGTTCTTTATGGAACCATTTAGACAAAAAGGTTCTTCTATGGCATCGTGAAGCACCTTTATTTTTAAGAGTGTAGAGGAAACATGTTTGAGATTACTGGGGTTGTTTCCTTCTTGAGAAAAAATGTGCTCTCTATTTAATCTCATTGCAGTCTAGAAGAAACCGTTCTTATGTGTGTTTTTTGCTCCCCAAGGGGATGAACCTGTTTTCTGAAAGCGTCTCCTTGAGGCTGCAAGAGCACTGAAGTTTATATAGCAATGATTGAGCATCATTTAAGTGTTCCTCAAAGGCAGACGTTATCGCTTTCTAAGTTTGGATGCCACTCAGAAGAATGAAGCATAGATGCATCAGTCCAAATTTTCTTCAGCTGACAGTTATGTTCCTGAATATGAGCGCAAGCCAAAATAATATGATGAAATAATATATGAAAACAGGTTGTATGCTTGTACCCTTGTTTATAGCTTCCCAGTCTTCTCAGCTTTTCAGGTATGTGATTTTAAGTGTGCTTCCAGTCTAGCTGTGCTAGGAGCTAAAATTGTAACTGAGCATGGCCTTAGAGCCTCCTGGTGTCAACTGTGCTTCTGCAGCTTGGAGCTACAGCCTCCTCCTTGAATAATGGATTCTTAGCTACAATACCTCAGGGTGCACTTGTTCCTTGGCTTGGTGAGGGAGGGAAATCATCAGTGGCAGTTCTTCAATTAATCACAGCACATTCAGACGTCACACATTCGACATGCATCAAGGTAAGATTTGGTGGCATGCCTAGCATTGAATCACATTTCCTTTGTTTCTTACACAGCAGTTAAGAACTTTGTAGAGTTTATTTTCTATTAGAGTTAAAGGACGTATGGCAAAGTAAAGGGATAGTCCACTCAGGAAATTAAAATTTCGTCATCATTTACTTACCTACATGTCATTCCAAACCTGTATGACTTTCTACTGTGGAACTTAAAAGAAGATATTTTGAAGAACATTGCTAACCAAACAGTTTTGGTTCCCATTGACCAAGATTACATTGGAATACAATGGGAACCAAAACTCAACGTACTTCAAAATATATAATTTTTTATTTGCAGAAAAAAATGCAAACATGTTTGGAATGACATGAGTAAATGATAAAATTACTTTCTTTTTTATTATTATTATATTTTTTTTTAAATTATTATTATTTTGGGTGAACTTTTAAATCAGTGATGTTTATGTTAAAATATTTGCTATCACAGTTTAATGTAGGTTAACATCCAGTGGTGGAACATTTGCGGTCCGGTGTTTATGGAAACGTACTGTATATAATTTGTGGTCTAACATTTATGGAAGAGTATGAAATGTCTTGCAGTATATCATATTTCTTCCATTGTGTGCGAAACTGTGTGGGAGATTTCAGAGGCTGCTTTCGTTAATGCATGCGACTGTCAGGGGGCAATTACAAACACACACCCTATTCTCAATGTCAGAGGCCACAGCTCACCTGGAAAGGCTCGCTGCGCATCGTCTCATGCCATTTTGTAATGTATCAGAATGCTGTGTGGCTGATAAAAAGGCATTTTGTTTGTTAAGCTATACCGACTGTCTCAGTCAGACCGTGAAATAACACTTGCAGATGACAGGGGGCATGGTGCTGCATGTATGTTCTGTGGTGGTGTTGTTTTTTTTATATATAGGTTTATATATGTGGACACCTTTATGCTTGAGGTCATTGGATTGAAATACATTTTTTGGCAGATGTTGCTCAACTGCTGTATGGAAGCCTGTTTCAGCTAAAACTAGTATAGTAGTATAATAGTGAGAAAGCATTTAAAATAAGAAATGAAGTCACATTGTGATAGATGAATTCACATAGTGAGAGATGAAGTCAGAATTGTTAGTGTCACGGTGCGTGCGGGGAGATGAAGCGAGGACTCAATTGCAGGAGAAATGGTTATTTATTTTAATAATAAAAATGAAACAAAAAACAAACGCAAACCACCCCGAGGGGGAAAAACAGACAGGCAGGCAGGCAGGCTCAAAACTGCACTCCATGCAGACATATAGCACACAATGAGAAATGACGGATCAGCACAGGATGACAGACACAAGGAGAATAAATAGGAACCAAACGAGGAGGCTAACGAGGGAGACACAGGTGGAGCAACTTAAACAATAACGAGGTAACAAGATGGGAGAAGCCAGACAATAGACAGGAGAGAGCACATAGCAACAGACAAACACAACACAAGCCATGTGCTCCCAGAACACAGTCATCTGGTGGCCCTCCTGGGCACACCCGCTGAAGACTGTGACAGTTAGATGTAAAGTTACAATAATGAGAAATACATGTGCAGTTACAAGAACTAAAGTTGCAATTTCAAGAAATAAATTAGCATTTGTGAAATATAAAGTCACATTTTAAGATATAAAGTCACACTTATAGGAATTAATCACAGTTATGGGAATCAAATGCAATTATGTGAAATAAAGTTGCACTTGTGAGATGTAAAATAAGAACTATACATTTGCTAGTAAGAGAAATACATTTGCAAACAATTTGCAAATGTGAAATGAAGTTGCAGTTCCGAGAAAAAGTCAAATTTGCAGTGTTTCCCACAGACTTGCACTCTATTTGTGGCGGCTGCATATATATGCAAATTCATTGACGGTTGGAGTGATAGAGATCGAGGTTTCCCCGGTAACGGCTGTACTGTACACAAAGCAGCGCTCCGCTCACAAACGCTGCTTTATCAGACATTGCATGCAAGATGAAATGAAAATGGCATTAAAAGTTTTCTGAAGATAGTCTGTTTATTTCAGAAATACAGTGATATAAAAACACCTGCACCGGGTTTCGATTTTGAAATGTGCAGTGCTCATGTTTATTCAATGAAGTCAAAACCTTTTGGAAAATCTATTTGTGGCGGGCCGTCACAAATAAACCAATGTATGGGAAACACTGCATTTGTGATCACAATTACAGGAAGAAAAAAAAGATCACAATTATGTGAAATAAAGCTGCAGTTGTTAGATATAAAGTCACAATCATGAGAAATTCCCATTTGTAAGAAAATCACATTGTGAGAAATTAAGTGAAAATTTTGAGAATAAAAGTCGCAGTTGTAGGAAATAATCACAGTTATGGGAAACAAACCCAATTATGTGAAATAAAGTTGCAATTGTGAGATAGAAAATAAGAATTATGAAAAATCTAATTTGCAGTAGCAACGTCTCGGTTACGTATGTAACCCTCGTTCCCTGAAGGAGGGAACGGAGACGTCACGTCGGAGGACCGACGAAATTGGGATCTCGCTTAGAGGGACCAATCTACTTCGATTCTGAAGCAAGCTGCAACTGCAAGCACTAGTCATATATCTGAATGTTGAGCAGCGAGCTCATTGGCTACCGATACAGGAGAGAACCAATCAGCTGTGCCTTGTGATGTGTGTCATTCGGTCAGATTGAGTTCGGCCTATCGGACTGCGCCATCTAGAGTTTCATGCCAGAACTCTGTATTTCTCAACACGTCCGCTGCCAGAACTAGTGTTTTTACAATGACAAAAACAATTAGCAGGAAGTACCGAAGACATTTCAGAAGCACCTTCTTTTCTGAACCAGCAACAAAAGCACAGAACTGTGACTGTGTGATCAAACAGAGGAAGTAGATGCTACGTTTGCATATACTGTAAGTAGTTACAGGTCAATAGACGTGCAAAACCACATCTACTGTAAATCAACTAATTGTTGGGTTATGTCAATGAGCAGTCGAATACTTGGTCTTAAAGGGATAGTTCACACAAAAATGACAATTCTGACATAATTTACTCACCCTCGTCTTCTAAGCACAAATATGTTTTAATGAAACCTGAGAGATTTCTGTCAGTTGAAATTAAAAAAAAGACAATTGAAAGTCCATTTCACCTAAACTTTTGACGCTTTAAAAAGTTTATAAAACATTGTTAAAATAATCCAAATGAAGCAAACACGCGTAATACAACTTTTCTGAAGAAACACGACAGCTTTACATGATGAATAGATCTAATTTAGCCGTTATTCACATATAAGCATTGCTAAACACACATTCATTGAGCTCATCAATTGTGTTAAATGCAAGCTCAAACATACTTTTTGCGTATCAAGCAGAAACATCGAAAGTCCTGAAACGTTTCTTTATACTGAGCTAAAAAATAAATGTAGAGATACAACAGTTACTGTTAGACGTTAGCAAACATGCTAAACATAGCATGCTATCAAATGCCCACTCTGAGAAGCTGCACTTTAAAGCATCTCCCCTAAAGTCTGAGAAAAAAAAGTAACCCATCCTAATTGTCTTCTGGCTTTTAATCGCATGCCAATGTGCATTGGCTCGTTTAGTTTACACTCGAAGTAGATTGGTCCCTCTAAGCGAGATCCCAATTTCGTCGGTCCTCCGACGTGACGTCGAGAGTGACCGACTGAAAGGGAACTAATGTTGCAGTTCCTAGAATTGCACTTGCGAGCTATGTGTCTTTTTTTAGAGATAAAATCACAATCAAGGATAATTTCAATGATGCCAAATAAAGTTACAGTTGTAAGATGTAAATGAACAATTATGAGAAATTTGAATCACATTTGTTAGAAATTAAGTTGCAGTTTTGAAATATAATGTCACATTTATTCATATTTTCTTTACTCTAAGGTGCAAATGGTCTTCCATACCTCATTGTAGAGTATAGGTGATGTTTAGGGATGGCTCATCACAGTGTTTTTAGAGACAGCAAACTGTCTAGACATCCCTTACTTATGTGTATCTTTGTTCTTGCATGTATTTTGTACTTTAAGTAGTGTATCTCTGCACTATAGTTCAGACTTCAAAATCGTTATATATCAATATTTATTACATTATATTTTCCGCTTTGTATTGGGCACTCTATCCGTGACAGTGTAACTATTTTATCCCAGCTTGAGGACAGGAGTGTGTTTGACAGGGGACCCATGTTGAGAGTGTGAGACAAATTTGTTCTGGTTGGATGAGCCTGTGGGCCCTTAAGCTCCAGTAGTTCAGGTCTTTATCCCGCACACATGAACTGTGCTGTCAGCGTCAGCTGGCCACTTCATTAGAACGCCTTCCCAGCGTGAGTCCTGCATGCTTTATTTATTGTGTGACATTTGCGATTACATTGTGGAAAAATTCAAAGCAAGCAACTTCCACTGTGGGCTCTCTGTGTGATGAGGAGACCATAAGCTGTATGAAAAAAATTTATTTGCTTATTAAATAGGCCCAGTTAAGATGCAAAACACAATCAGATTCCTTGTTAAATATGTAAATGTGACCACAGCATTTTCCTAGAGCTTGCGGAGAAAAATGCTGAGTTAATTGTGATTTTAAATGGTCACGTGTGCTTTTTTATGATGGAGTGCCAGTTGGATTGTTTTCTTAGTTAAGCAAATGACTCCCCCTTGAGAGCAACATGCAGCCGTATTACACAATCTGATAGGCTCACAAGGCTCATTTTGTAGGTCTCTAGGAGAAGTAGATAGTTTTGTCATTCGTTTTTTTTTCTACCATTACTTTCATTCTCTCTTTAATGAGTGTACAGAGGCCATTCCTTTCTAGATCATTGGTTCTGATAGGCTCACAGATAACAATTAATCATGAATGGGGCAACATGGCTGCTCTGGTGAAACAGAACTCAATCTTTCCATAATGACCTTCTGTTCTGATGAGGTGTCATTGAACTTTACTCACTGCCCTTCTTTTCCTGTACGCTGGGGTGTAATTGTGGTCATCACTGTCTGGACTGTGCCTATGCAATCCTGCTAATAATAAAAGATGGATTCATTTTTCACTTGTTTTGACAGACTAATGGCACCATTGGCTTTTGTTGATGAGCAAGACTTGACCTGTATTATCTCTTGGTAGGGCACCTCCATCACAGGAATATAATCATGCTAAACTGTGTTAAGAATACTAAGGGGTCAACATTTGGCTCTTTAGCATGGCATATTTAGGCCTTTCTCTATTGATGATAGCCTTATTCGGAATATCCTATATAATCTAAATATATATATATATTTTTTATTATTACTTTTCAGTTTAGGTAGGTACAAGTGAGACTCTTGTAGCCATATAAAATAAAATATATATATAAAATAAATGTAATTGCAATCAGTTACAGTTACTGAGAAAAATGTGTAATTAAATTACAGTCACTTATGAAAATGTTAACGATTACAAAAGGGGTTACATCTGATGTTTTTTCCACACACACACACACACAGGTTTGTTTTTATGGTTTATGGGGACTCTCCATAGGCGTAATGGTTTTTATACTGTACAAACCGTATTTTCTATTGCCCTACACCAACCCTACCCCTAAACCTACCCCTCACAGGAAACATTTTTAGAATAAAAAAAAACTAATTCTGAATTATTTATAAGCCTTTTGAATTACGGAGACACTGAAAATGTCCTCATAAATCACCTTCTCGTTGTAATATCTATGTCATACCCATGTTATTATACAAATTTGTGTCCTCATAAACCACATAAACATGCACACACACACACACACGCACACACACACACACACACACACACACACAAAGAGAGAGAGATTTAGTTGATTTCTTTCATAAATTGCTTTGACTGCTCTAATATAAGAGGCATCAATGTTTCAGGAGTTTAGGACACAGAATAGGACACATGATTGTTTGATAACTTTTATTTCCTATTTGGGTTTATGTTTATGCTTTATTATTCAAGTTTAACTGTTTTTTCGAAGCCATGTTAGATGCCAGTGTTTCCTCTCATATCTAGGCTATGCAAAGATTTGATTTCAAAAACAGTATCATAGCTATTAAACTATTTCTTGTTTTTGTTTTAAATCTGTATTTGACCTCAGAATGATCTCAAAGTAAAAAGAGGTGCAAAAGTCGGATTTTGTGGTGGCTGTGCTTTAAAATTAAATTATTATAATCTTAATTCAAGTGATGAAGAATTTTGACAGTAAGCAGTATTGAGTTCTACACTAAGGTTAACCCTGCCTGCTTTAAATGTTTGAAAATGATAGTTGAAATATTTGTAATAGTTGAAAACATTAGAAATTTAGAGAAAAAGTCAAATGTAATCAGTTACATTACTTTAATAAAGTAATTGAAATAGTTACACTACTTATTACATTTCAGATAGGGTAATATATATATATATATATTAGGGATGTAACGATATTTTCAATATCGCGATATTGCGATAGTAAAATTGTCTCGTTATTACCGTGGTTACATGACGATATGAAACGATAGGTCTTCCGGGCAAAAAGTGTAGTTTTTAAAATAAATTTATTTTGGGCTATTATGTTTAGGCACAGTATCGGTCAAACAAACTAAAACCGAAAGCACTATATATGGCTAAATCCCTTCATCAAGTCTTTTTTTGTTTAAAAGCGAAGCGCACACATTGTTGACATGATATATATGTAAAGGGATGAACCAGTTTAATGCACGAAGTGGAGGTCTCTGCAAAGTGCATTAAATTTGTTTTAATCGTTTTAAAATCGTCATTATCCCAGTAGAATGATGGTTATTTCATATGTTACAGCTTGTTATATATATATATATATATATATACACACACACACTCATGCGTGCGTGCGCGATAAAGATGAAAAGGGCACAAAAAAAATATATATATATATATATATAATTACATTCTTCTGAGGAGTTGGTATTCAGATGAAAGAGAATGTTAATGGATGAAACCTCTAAGTGTTATAGACCACCTTTTTAGAATTTGAGGAATTTGGGAATGCAATGTTATGGTGTGCCTGTGGTCCTATCATCAAATGCCACTGAGAGATTTTTAGAATTTTCTCAATAATGGTGACTATGCAAGATGTCCAGACCTGTGGTTCTTATTGCCTGTGGGGCATTTTGGGCTTGGCGGTTTGCATCTGAAGGAGATATTTCAGTAGGGTACTCTTTGTCGCTGTGTCTTGCCTTGAGAAAATACAGTAAAAAGGAAGATTGATTGCTGCAGATAAACTTTTTTTTTATCACCTCTTACTGAATTGCAAAGAAATGTGAGCTTTTTGTAACAATCCAAGCATGGTATTAATAAATAGTGGCACACCATAAGATGTGTAATTACTTTTTTTTTTTTGTCTGACTTAGATAGTACAACAGCTTTTTGTATAATGCTTATATATCTACCATTGTAGAATGAGATATACTGATTCATTCCGTAGCCTACAATAATTAATTTGTGTTGATAACAACCCCTGTGCAAACCTCACCTGCACCCTGCGGCTACCATAAAAAGATAATTAAAGTGGTTGAAAGAGAACTTTGCAATTGTCATTATTTTAAGGAAACTTGTGGGTTTTCTTCTTATGGTCCTTAATTTTCAACAATCTACACTGTAACCTGTGGCAGAGTTTGGGTAAGTGTGAGTAAGGACCTTGTAGGTTAAAATGGATAATTCTAATAAAATAGTAGGATTAAAAAAAATAAAAAAAATCCTACAAATTGATGGAAAACGACCACCTGAAATTGTCCATGACATTTATTTATTAATTTTTATTTATTTATCTATCTTCCTTAAACAACTTCTCTGTTAATATCACTATATATTTCAAAGCCTTGTCTGGTCAGTTTGTGGTGGATAAAAAGCTATACTATAGACTCTAAGTAAACTAAAGACAGCTTATTCTTTAATTTGTAGTGCTTTTCAGCAGCACACAATTTATATAATTTATTTTTGGTTCCTTTTGTCATATTTTGTTGGTCTTTATGACCTATAGTGGGTGTAGTGTGTTATCACTGCCTGTGAATGAAAGGACATTCATAACGAGTGATGAATTAGTATAGCAGATGGCAGGAAGTCAGAATGAATAAAGATGATGTCACTCCAAACAAATAACCCTCTTTTTTCTCTAAGGGAAACACATCATCCTCTTTTGGAACATACTATGTCTCACATGGCATTTGTTAACAAGGACCACTGCAGTACTTATACCGATGTGGCTAAGAGTGATGGGATAGAGGGTGGATTGAATCTGGATTGCTGCATACTTAAACAGTTTATTTAAAGCTGTGCTAAAATTACCTGTGTAGCAAGTTCTCCTCATGGTCCCCTAGGTCCATAGCTCTTTAAAGACATTGGTTTAAAGACTAAAGTTGATTAAAGTTGGCCTTCCGAAGATATTTTTACTCTCAGGTCTTACATCAGGGATTGATAGTTATATTTGATTTATTTGAAATGCATGTAGATTATAAAAGTGCATTGCTCCTATGCAAGTACAGCGTAAGTTCATTAGACATCATGGTTGTGTGCCGTTCAGAACTAAATTGAGAATGTGTTTTGAAATTCCTATGATTTTTAAGACTTTTAATGCGGATTCAATCTGATCTCATGAGAAAACATGACAAGTTTATTTGCTGGTAAAATCATATGAATTTGTACAGTATATTTTGATTGAAAATTATTTGTACAAAACCTAAAACCTAAACCTAACCCTTAATGGGGTGTAAGCAGATTGTATGCATATGTAAAAATGAGATCTTACAAATTCATATGCATTTGCTACTGATCACCAAAACGTTAAATAGTTGCCATGACTGTGTGTTGGTTGATTTGACAAAGCCTTGTTTGAAAGTTCTGACAAAAGTAGAACACACTTTGAAGCAGTGTTAATTTCGTTGACGAATAATTTTCGTCATAATTTTCGTCAGCGACATTTTTTTCACTGACGACAACAAGACGATAACGAACTAAAACTCTTTTTGAATGACAAAAACTATGACGTAAATCTATTGACATTTTCGTCAATGAATAAAAACGAGACGAAAATGTTAGGGAGGGACGATTTGGGAAGAGATTCATTCAGAACGAATCCGCTGCGTGGTTTGAAGGTTAGATGCGTACATATGAACCGACAGGACATAAGCAAACATACACTTGCTGCACGTCGCAGAAATGTTCAAAAATGTCAATATGTCGGAGTAAGAGAAGAGCAGACATATGGATAAATCTGACGACTCAAGAGAGAGCTCAATTCGATCCGGTTTTCTGAGCGCAGACACTGAAGCATACACACACAGAAAGCTCCTCTCACAGCGAGCGAGTACTCTTTCACGTCGCATGAATGGAGAATTACACACAAAATGATGTTGAATTGTCCGTTTTGATGAGTATTCACGTAAACACAGTTGATTACGTCTTAAGTGAACGTAAAGAGCAGAGAGAACGTGTATCAGTACATTGCATCCATTGCAGCTGTGCATTCGGTTTTAAAGGGATAGCAGCCTAATTTAGTTGCTATTGTCCGAGTCATTGATGTTAATCATGCAACAAAAGAAAGACAGAAAATCACGCACTGCTCTTCACTGAAAAACTTTAGTAGCCCTAAAGATTAATTACATTTTTTTTATAGAAATAGATATGTCTGCTTGAAAGAATGAAGAATATGGTAAACAAGTTGCTATAAAGAATGCATAATTAGCCTATATAACCATTGGTATTTCATTAAAAAGAAGACCATGTTCTTGTTCTTTATGAGAAGGGGTTTTATTTAATTTTAACATAAAGGCATGTGGTGTCACCGCAGTTAAATTGGTGTCTATCATGATAAAACCTTAATATCAAACCTATATAATGGGTTTGGAAATTTTAGAAAAATTATTAATAAATGCACTGTAATAAACCCATTAGGTTTTAGCAGACAAAATTTACTGTAGATTTAGTCGACTAAAACCTTATGATATTTAGTCGACTAAAACTAAAAACAATTCAGATGTCTAAAATATGACTAAAACTAAATGCCATTTTAAAAGACTATGACCACAACTAAATCAAAATTTTATGTCAAAATTAACACTGCTTTGAAGGTTAAAACTTTTTAGTTTATATATTTCATTATATTTAAGATATTAACATGCATTACCTGTTTTATATTTCTTTGAATTGAAGCTCAGCAAATTTATTTTCCTTTCCTTCCAATTCAGCTTCCTGTGGTGTGCGGCCAGTCTAATTCAGTACAAAAAACCAACACCACACAAGTTAGTGCCACACAAAGGATTATGAATTAAGAAAGAAAGAGCTCACCCAGTGCAGTTTCCAATCAGTAAAATGGAGTATTGAGGAGGATGTAGTAGAAAACATTATAGCTTAAACATAGATTGTGACTATAGAGACACAAATGTGTCAAATTCTTCAACGTAAACACCATCTATGTCAGGCGCTGGATGTGTATGGGGGAGGAATTAAGAAGGTCCTAAACATCAGAGACCATACAATTATTTCATGTCTAGCCAGGTGCCTCATTAGCAAGTAATTTGGATGTAAACTCAGATGCTTGGCTAGACTTTGTGCAATACTGGGAGTGGGTGGATTGTTTGGAAATTATTGGCTGAACTCCGGCTGCAATTCTTTTGGGTTCTTGCATATTTTTTCTAATTAGGTTATCTCCTTCACTCAAACTCCTCAAAAGAGTCTAGACAGACTTTAAGATCCGTCCAAATTCTGCACTGACTGCATCTACACACTCTTCTGTACAGATATGCTGTGCTTGGCAGTCGTGATCTCTATAGTACAGCGTATTCCACAAGTACTTCTGGGTATTCACCATCTCTCTCGCCTCTGCAGAGCCATGAATTACATTCAGCCTCTTTACTGACATGAGGTGTAATACGATTCAGATGGAGGTATTAGTGTCATTTGTCTGGATCTGAGCGAACTGCATTGAATTAAGGCTCCCCAATTACTCTCAGGACAAGGTTGACGCCATGGCTTGTTTATTGATTATGAAAAGATGGAGGTTTAATTTGATACTTAGATGCAAACCTTCAGCTGATTCTATTCCTCATGCACAACCATTTAGTTTAACTTGCTGTCTGTCTGATCTTGAGGCTTACATCTCCAGTCGTTGGCACGATGCGCTATGACTTTCACTGCTGCATTCTCTGCTCCCAGACACCCAGTGTTCACAACATGCCATTGTTAGGCACATTAAGTACATTAACCACAGTCGATATCTGAGGATTTGTCTCTCTTCACTTGGTTCTGTTCTCAGAGACATTATCTCATGCTCGGTTCAAGGCGATTGCTTTCACTCGGCTAGTTCTGATTTCATTTGACATGTGAAGACCCTTGAATGTATGTGCCCCTCTGTGAAGGTTCAGGGAAGAATCATGTGTCAAGCGTGTGCATGCATGTGTGTGTGTGTGTGTGCTCATAGTTTTAGCTTTTATTGTGCGTGTGTGTTGTTCATTAGCGTTCCAGTGCATTTTGTGTGTGTCTACTGTGTGTGCTAAGCAAGTGGATATGTTTTCTAATAATGAGGTGCTATGTGTGCCATACTCAAAAAGCTTTGAAAGCTAACCCAGAAATGTCATCACGTAAATAATGGCTTCTTCACAAACCAGTGAAGCTTTTTCAGTAACTTCTACAGCACTTTGTGCGACACCATGACTCTCCCTGCACACCTACTCATGTCGAACCTACATGCTCATGCTATGGTTTATTGACAGTCATAAATCTGATTGGGAGTGCATGTTTCATTAGCAGTTGTATTGGGGGATGAAGCCTCACAGTAAGGAAAAATTCTATTCAGACATACTTTGATTTTGTTCTGAAATCCTTTAAATCCTTTTAAGTCCTTTAACTCCATATATGCATATATGTATGCATATATAAAATGTATTACAATGCCATAGGAATTAGTTTTTGCTACTTTTCGAATGTATAGATCCAAGTCATATAAGCATAAAAATGTAAGGTTATCATATGTAATTACAACTATACAATTAAAATCAAACAGTTCTACAGATGTATTTTTTTAATAAAGTTACTGTACTTATTATTTACAAGAGATAACTGTGTTATTGCTTTATATGAAATATGAGGTGCATGAAGAAAACAAAAGAAATTCAATTTTTATTGTATGTCATTTGCAATCAAGATGTCATTTTATGTCAAAGTATGCGAAAAATGTGAAAAGTTGATTTGTATTTAGGATACATAAAATGCTAGCTATGAAATCAGCTTTAGCAAGACTATTCTTTTTCAAAATGCAATTTACAATTACATTTCTAGTATTCTGCAAACACAATATTTTGAGGCTTGTTGGAAATTACATTGTAGTGGGAGTTTTCATTACTTTCAGAAAAGAATAATACAAAAAAGGCAGAATTTGTCTTTGATTGTTAGGTATTGTCAGTGGACTAATGAAATAATCCAGTGAGCGTGAAATATATGGTTCAAGAGAGTTAATTCAAGTCCACAGGGCCAAAAGTGTCCATAGTTGAAGAAACACCAAATTACAAAAAGTTATTTAAAATTATACTCCACTGATTCAGGCATGAAGGCCATAAGGCATGTTGTCACTTGCCATATGATGCATTAAAACACCAAACAAATGTTTGAGAAATTCAAGAAGGTTCAATTCGGGTAATCGTCGAGACTTGCGCAAACACAACTCCCAGAGACCAGAGCAGAGAGTTTGTGAAGAGTTGTCCAGCTGTTAGACATTACAGCTCAACCATTCCCATGAGCCGAAACTGTGACACCACAAGCACTCCTAAAAACAGACTCAAGGAGTGGGATAGTTTGGACTCTTTTGTCCAGATGGGTTTGACACAGTGTGTAATTGGATGAAAGGTTACAACCTCGTGCACCAGCTCATGATAATTAGAGAAATGCTTGAAATTCAAACAAGTTGCAGGAGCTTGCTGGAGGGGGTTGGCAGCGTTTCTTTTTGAAGTACGAACAGGTTTTTAGAAAACACCTGTTTCCTTCTGGAGACTGAAACATTTCTCAGTTTTGCAACAGGCAGTGTGTGTTTGTACATTACTGTATATACAGTAAATGCATTTGTGTTAGAACAAACTAAATACATCTACATTTAAATGAGATCTAAAATAACAATGTTGCTTAATATTTCTTAAGACGTTTGCCAATAGATTATGCAGCATTAATCAAGGTTATCACAATTATTATCTTAACTGTCGGAAATTAGAAAGGGTGTTTGTATAGTAATACAGAGAGAAATTATTATCATATGTGGCTGAGAGAAAAATAATCTCATCTTCCAAGAAATGCTTTGTTTGGAGTGCTTTGCAAAGGTTGCATTTAGGTCAGTGCTTTTAATGCTGAAATTCGTGTTTAATTGATCATGAATCGTTTTGTGGCACTGAATTGTGGATAATTAATTATTGGTAATTGGAAACTTTCAGCTATGATAGCTCATTATGAATTCAGGTGATAGAAACTCAATGCACTGGCATTGTTGGAAGCAATATGATGTTATTAAACTCATTATTTATGAAACATTTTGGTCTATGCGCACCCGCTTTCTCTTCTGTATTGCTGCTGAGGTTTTAGTACGACTGGAATGTTTTGGCCGATTTCACCTTGACTACATTTCCATATCCTCTCTCTTTCATTTGCCTAATTAAATGAATAAATATGCATTCAGCTTTCCAACCAGTTTACAACTCACAGTTGTTTTCATTTTTTCTCAATAGGCTTCTGCATAAATAAACAAGAGTATAATTTCTACCGTGCATTTTATTAATCATACTGTGGGTTTTAATGCGAGTGCATTTGTTCTTGTGCGCATTTGCATGTGTGTATAAAGAATAGGGTGAATAGGTGAAAATGAGAACCGGTTCTTATTCAGTATTGTAATGATGTTTAGTTCCATTAATATCTCTAAAACATGCATTCTTCTGCAGATTATTATTGTTAACTAAAACTAGAACTATTAAAACTATTTTTGAAATAAAGCTGAATTAAAATAAATGATAAAATTTAAGTTTAAGTTGATATAAGTTAATAGAACTATAGCTCAATAGAATTATTTAGTTAAATAAAGAAAAAAACAACTAACAGAAATGAGACCAGCACAACTAATTGACTAAAACTTAAACTGAAAGTAAAACGAAAACTCAAAGTTAATTCAAATAAAAATAAAATAAAATAGCTCATTCAAAATATCAATGAGTAATACTAACATAACACTTTTGCAATACTTATTTAAAAGTGTCACAACACCTTGACTGAATATAATACAGCACAATACAGTGTGAATGGAGTTGCACTATTTTTTTCCCTTAAAAATACTAAAATAAACAAGAAACAAGAACTGTTATGATGAATCTGAACTAGAATCAAGTTCTTAAAGATTTCCATACCTCTTCTCAAAATCACCAGAAATGATCTGGTGGATTGTACCAGTCAGTTGACCTATCGGTAACCCCCCCCCAAACAAATGGAGTTGCTAACGCTCTTACAATGACAGCTGTCAGTGTGAAAACCTTGTCCCTATATCTTTTTGATACATTTTGGACACAGAAGGACCACCATTCAAGTGAGACTTAAATATGCCATTGAGGGATATATTAAATATTTAAAAATAAATATTGTTGGTATTAATTCGGAAGCGAGGGTTTACATATCACTAACTTTAACGTTAGCTAGTTTTAACCAGCGATACCTTGCTAAAGCACAAGATGAGTTTTAACATTCTGCTTGAGCAGATGAAAATAGTAACTTAATGAGAGTATGACAACCAGAAAATGGAAGTTTTTGTCTTCATTGGGATTGGGGGTGAATGCTTTGGGACATTTTGCTCCGTTTTGTTTTGTTTGGGAAATAGAATAAAATAAATTCCATTGCCCTTCCTCTCTGGATACCTGGAATCAAGTACCCCAAGCAAATCATTTTTCCATTTTTGAAGCATAAACCACATAAAAATGATGCAAGCTTCGGATCTTCCAATGTTTCTCTATGGCACTGAAATCTACAGATATCCGAGTTCCGCTCCCCATGCAACTAATACTCAACTGCCATTGGCTCATCTGTGTTCAAGGGGAGGGGCTTACCGATAGGTCAATTGTGTATTTTGAACATTGGCTATTAGTGTCTTAACTGGAGACAATATATTTCTGTATAGTTTCTCTCTGCTGTTGAATGGTTTTATAGGATAAGATTGCTCTGACATTTCTAAAATATGTAATGATGGTGTATTGTTAAGATCATTTAAGTGGCCAAATTGTTACTGATGATTCTGGGAAAGAACCCACAATGCATGGCGGTACATTCAGACGTTAGCTAATCGGTAACCACAGCAGACATTCTTCAGATATGAGTTTATGTGTTTGTGTAGGTGGGTGAGTGGGTTGATGGTTTCGAATGAATAAGCGAGTCCGATAGCTTCTTTCCAGTGATGGTTTTGTATGGCAGGGTCAGACTGGAAGAGCTGGAAAATGCTAGCTTTGTGAAAAACTAAAAATTAAACTAAAAAAACCTTCATACACAAAACAGACAAAGAACTGAATGCTTGTGTGCTGAACAAGGTCCCTAATGGGATAGCAGTGTTTTATAAAGCAGGTGCCTAGAACAATATTCTCTCATTTGTTCATTTTGTTTAGTAACATTTGAAAATTAGCAACATCTGCAGAAAGAAATGTATTCTCCTGTAATGCAGTGTAATGCTCTGGCTAATTCAAAGCAGTCGTTGTTTTCACTGTTATTCCTTCAGGAGTTCTGTATCACAAAGATGCGGTCGGAAATTGTTAACCCTGTGTGATCTGACAGAGTTTTTGGTATCATTTAAATATATATAGACAGCTCATATTTTGATTGTGGTAAATATCTGCTGGTATTGAGAAGTATGGAAAAGAAACTGCACTTGGCAGTCTGGATTGGTGCTTGTCATCGATGTATCTTACATTTTTCATCAAGAGACTTTAAACTGATTATTCTGATTGGTTGTGATTGTGTTTGAGTGTGATTGTTTGGATTGTGTGAAATAGTCTAATTCAAATAGACACTTTAGCACACAGTTTATGAACTGGCTTGTGCAGTGAGCAAATGTGGTTTGCAAATTGCATTCTTTTATGGTCACATTTGCGTTGTTGCCTGATTTAGATATATTCATATATAATACAATAAATGAATGAGCTTCTAAAACAACACAGACAGCATGTGTACATAAATGATGCTTTAAGCAGCTGTAATTCATTCTTAGTGACTTTCCCCAAGAGTGTACAAAATCACTTTGGAAAATAAAAAGCCCTGCACAATTAAGAGTTAGTTTCCACTACTTCAATAATCTGTTCCCTTAATACTTTTAACTAAGTTCAAATGCGGAAATTATGTGGCCATGATTTACCAGACCAAGGGAACAAATTAATAAAACCTGGTCACAAATCAATAATTTATGGCCATGTTTGTTTTTTGGGGTTTTATTTTTTTGGTGATGCATTCAAATCATGTTAGAATTATTATCCATTACCAATGAATGAAGTTGGTAAGATTTTGAAATATTTTTGAAACACGTGCAATAAGACTCTTATAGGTGCTTCACGATGCCATAGAAGAACCTTTTTGTCTAAATAATTCCATAAAGAACCTTTAACATCTGAAGAACCTTTCTGCTTCACAAAAAGCAGATAAAAAGCTGCTATAAAAAGGTAAGAAAGAGATGGTTCTTTAAAGAACCTTTGACTGAATGGTTCTTTGTGGAACCAAAAATGGTTCTTCTATGGCATCGCTTGAAGAAACTTTTGAAGCACCTTTATTTTTAAGAGTGTAGGCTACATTTATTTGATCATAAATGCTTAAAATGCTGAAATATTATCACAATTTTTAATAAATGTTAAAATAAGAGTCATGAGAGCCATGATATCCAATTATTTCCCCACATCATGTGCAAGGCTTCATAGGAAAATTATGTTGACATAAACATAATATTAACTCTGTCCAACCTTAGGCTCGTTAACAAATGGTTTCAATGCACTCTTTTATAGTATTTGCATACATTTATTGAGCTTTTAATAGCATTTGATACTTATTAAACTCCGTAATATGATCCAACTTTTAATTTCAGTTTGTTTGGACCAGCAGACTAAATCCACAGCCAAGTGAGGCATTCATAGATATTAAATAGTGCTTTTCTCAGAAAGTTATGAATTATTCAAAAGCATGATCTGTGTTGCCACCTGACTGCAGTCTGAGTTTTTTTCCAGCCTTCAAGGTACGATACAGCTTTAATAAGAACATAGCGACTCATAAAACACAAATCAGCTTGTGACAAATCTCTGTGTGAGCGTGAGTGTTTGTGTTTGCGCAGATCCATGTGTTTTGAGTGAGTGGCGCCATTTGATCTCCACCTCGCTCATTGATTGAAACCATGTGAGCGCCACGCTCATGGCAGCCCACCATTAGGATCCATGTTTCCCTGCCCTGTGATTTCCAAGCACACTCCCCTTAACATCAACAAAGCCGGGCGTCTTGTAAAGCTCGCACATGTTTCGGCTCAGAATTCATACTGCTGCTTTGCACAAACTGTGAAATGGACGAGGCCTCATCTTCTAACCAGTTTTTCACAGTAGCACGTGCCTGCTGGTACCGACCCGTGGAGGACGCGGTGGGTGGTTGAAAAGGGGGGAAGAGTTGGCGGGAGCTCTTGCCACATCTGTGACATCGATCAGCTTGGCATACCGTCTGGCATAGGAAGGAAGAGTCATCATCAAAAGCTACATCTGTGACAGGCTGCCCTTACAGACTCGGCCAAAAAGGATTTATGGGATGAGGTGGGGGGATGCTGAAGTAGTTCTTATGGATGGGTGACCTAGTTGAACAGGTTATACTTTTTTGAGAAGAAATAGTGTGAGAAGTGTGAGTTAAGACAAGCACATGAATAATTAGTTTTAACTAGTGGTTGACCGATATGGGTTTTTTGACAGCCGATGCCAATATCTTGGAAAGCAGGGAGGCCAATGGCCGATATAAAGCCGATATTATTTTATTTCTTTTAATTTATATTTAAGAAATTTGAAATAATTTGAAAATGGATTAAACATAATTGTGTAAAATAAACATACTTATACTTTAGAAGACAAAGCATTTTTCACAAATAAATAAATATTTAATACAAATCTAATTAAAAAGGAACTAAACACTGTAATCAACAGGGCACTCAGTATTCAGTTCCCATTCAGTTAGTCACGTTCAACGTTACGTCAGTGACTGACGAAGTCCGCAATAGTGGCGTTTTCCATACGGATCCCAATTCGTCAGTCACTGACGTAACGTTGAACGTGACTGACTGAATGGGAACGTCTAGGTTACTTGTGTAACCCTCGTTCCCTGAAGGAGGGAACGGAGACGTTACGTTCCGTTGCCACAGTTGCTGTACCACCGCTGTACGGCCGGGGCACGTAGTCTCGGCTCCTCAGCGAAAAACTGATGTGCGTTTGCACGCGCTCTCCTTTTATACCCGCGCTGCGGGGCGGGGTGCGCGTGGCGAAACACGCACGCCAACTGTCATTGGCTTGTTTAGTTAACACTCGAAGGTGATTGGGCTCTCGGGCGAGATCCCAATTCGTCAGTCACTGACGTAACGTCTCCGTTCCCTCCTTCAGGGAACGAGGGTTACACAAGTAACCTAGACGTTTGTGTGCATTGGAAATCTTTTTTTTTTTCAAATAAAGCCATGGTAACACTCATTTGACATAGAGCACGCAATGAAAATGACATGAATATGACAGTGGGCAAATGCATAAAGTGCAGCATAATTTGAAATCACTAACTTAGTTTAAAGTTTGTCGATCGCGCATCTCCAGTGAAGCTGAACTCTCCTTCTGTCAGCATTCAATTCACACGGACCGACCGTCACACAGAGAACACACGATCATGCAGGATACACATGCACACTTCACAAGATCTCACAACTGGATCCGACTAAGTTTGCAAGGTTTGTGAAATTAAATGTTCAGTAGTCATTCAAAGATTTGTTTAAATGATACAAATGCGTATTTGGCAAATGAGAAAGTATTATAATGTTTGCCTTTCTATTAGTAATAATATTAAAGCAATCGTTATAATACTTTTTAGTATACATTTTAATTCCTTTGTTTAACAGTTCTATCTGATTATTAGATAGACTTCTATCTATATTAGACAGAACTGAACGACGACAGTGAACAAGAGGGAGAATGTGAGCACTGTGTGTTCAGGCGCTGCCTTTCTCAGCGCCGTCAAAATAAAAGTCCCGTCTCGAGCTCATCGGCCAAACAGAAATCTTATTAGCCGATGCCGATATTTGAAAAATGCCAAATATCGGCCGATATATCGGTCGACCACTAGTTTTAACACCCACCCTTTTCAAATTCACATCTTCATCTTTTGACCCTCTTTTTCTTGGCTCTCTAATGTTGTTGCAGAATCGGTGGACGTCTATGTTCTTTCACCTGTGGTTCGGGCTCGATGATGGAAAATCGTGCTGCCTTTTATTTTGCTTTTATTCCCTTAGGTTCTTTTATTGACAACATCGACTGACATTACACATGTAATTTACTTGAGCCTGGCGCTGGTCTCTTCTCCCATGACTAATTCAACAGCAGGCTGTAAACAATGTTAAAGAGGACAAACTGGAGTCATAAGTCATTGATGCCTGTTTTTCTCTTATGCCTTTGTGTTACCACTCTTTTTTTCTGTCCTGAGAGACTCTTCTATTTCTACTTCTAAATGTTTATCAGATTATTGAATTCACTTTAGGATATATATATATATATATATATTGTCCAATCAGATGAGATTCTGTCTAGAATGGGACTATCTGCAACCAACTAGCAGATAGTGATGCATTTAAGCATCAATTATTATACCAAAAGTTCAAAATTTGGGATTGGTAAGATTTTTTTAAATGTTTTTGACTCTATCTCTATCTTAACTCACCAAGGCTGCATTTCTTTAATAAAAAAAACCCCTGTAATTTTGTGAAATATGTTTACTATTTAAAGCTGCAATAAGCAACATTTGAAAAAAACACTTGACTACAGTGTCGGACGACTCCCAAAAAACACTTGTAGCCAATCAGCAGTAAGGGGGCGTGTCTTGTAATGATACAGAGAAGAATCAAAATTTGGGATTGGTAAGATTTTTTTAAATGTTTTTGACTCTATCTCTATCTTAACTCACCAAGGCTGCATTTCTTTAATAAAAAAACCCCTGTAATTTTGTGAAATATGTTTACTATTTAAAGCTGCAATAAGCAACATTTGAAAAAAACACTTGACTACAGTGTCGGACGACTCCCAAAAAACACTTGTAGCCAATCAGCAGTAAGGGGGCGTGTCTTGTAATGATACAGAGAAGAAAGCGCTCAATTTGAGTGCACAGGACGGATATTAGCAGATCGATTATAGATAGAGAGATGGCAGATAAAAAAGAGGAAAATATCAGAGAAACAAAACATTAAAAAGAAGGGTTATGATCAGGCAAAAGGTAGGACCTGCGTAAATATCAGAGCAGCTTTCCAGTGGTGGAAAGGAGATTTTCTTCTTGATAGGGGAGTAACGTTGATTTTGCTTTGTTTCACACAATTTATCCGTGTTGGCTTTTGTTTGATTATGCTTGTGTGTCATCATCACTTGTTTCTGCGATCGTCGTTGCCATGGTTGTGTACGTATGTCTGGGGCGGAGATATCAAATTAGGGGCGAGGTCCTATTTGGTATGGGCGTGTTTGTTTTGGTGCTTTCAAATATCAACATTATTTGGCAAAAATAGCTTAGATCACCTTTAAAATAACTGTATTATATTTAAATAAATTTTTAAATGATGCAAAATGTTATGGCAAGGCTGAATTGTCAGTGGCCATTACTCCAGTCTTCAGTGTCACATGACCATCCAGAAATCATTCTAATATGCTGATTTGGTGCTCAGGAATAATTTATCATTATGTTCAGTATTAAAAATAATTTCTTTGATGAAGTTCAAAAGACAGCATCTATTTGAAATAGATATCTTTTGTAACATTATATAAATGCCCTTACTGCCATTTTTGATCTATTTAATGTGTCCTGCTGAATAAAAGTACTCATTCCTTTTACAGCACATATGTTACCATAAATTTTTAATAAATTGTGGTAAACTCTTTTTTAGGCTCCTACTTTGTGAGTTCGGGTTTAAAAGGTTGGGAGTAACATACACAGATAAAGCAACAGTTACACACCTGCTCCCTTTATTTGCTGTTCATTATTTTGCATTAGTGCTAAAAATCTTCCTACCTTTGTCAGTGAGTGAAAAATATGGAACGATATTCCGGACAATTTTCAAATAGAATAGCAAATTGTATTTTCAATTGCGTTTTCAATATGTGGACGCATAAATTGTGACATAATCCAAATGCAATTGCAAATCCTGCATTAGCGTTTGCATTTTCGCTTTTGCGAACGCACAGTGAAATGAAAAAGCAAAGTCCATTTGCAACTGTATTTCCCATGTCTTAGGAGTTACGAGCCTGTCATATTTAAATAGCAATATTAATTACCACGTCTGCTTTTTCACTCTCGCTGCATCGCGCATGTAACCTGCCAAAACTCAAATGGAATCGCAATTCCTTTTGCATTTGAATTTCCGATGTCTACACGGAAAGCTGCCAATCAATGTGAGGGGGCGGGGCTATACTAGGGGGCGTGTTTGTGTTGGGAGGTGACGTCACTCACAGACGACCGTGCCGAATGCTCTGAACTTTAATGGAGGTAATCGGTAAAGGCTCCGCTAAAGGCAGCTACCAATCAGTTTCGTACCTGTGTGAACGAACAGACAGTGCAACCTTCTTGGCACAATACATAATTATGTCTTTTCTAACCCAAATGTAGGGATTATCCCCTGCTAACAGCGGGAGCCACAACGGTACGCACAATAGCTCAA